>NW_025978325.1:0-6567 GCF_021869965.1 Rhincodon typus | reverse complement strand
TTACTGTGTGAGTGTGTGTGTGTGAGAGTGCATTACTGTGTGTGTGTGTACATTACTGTGTGTGTGCGTGCTAAATGACTCTACGTGTGAGTCAGTGTGTCTATATGAGTGATCCTGTGTGATCTTGCCTCTGTGTGTATTTTAATTAGCATGAGCCTGTGTGTGTCCGAGTGTCTGTGGGTGTTTGTGATTGTATGTGTGTGGCAGTGCTTGTAGGTGTGAGTGAACATATGTGAATGTGTACCTGAGTGTGGGCATGTGTGTGTTTGTAAGCATGTGTGTATTGTGTCTGTAAGTTTGTTCTGTGTGCGTATACGTGTGTGTATGTGTATTTGAGTGTATGTTTGTTTGTACATGTGTGTCTGCATATGTCTGCTTCTGTCAGTGTGTTTCTGTGTATGTTTGTATGTGTGCATTTATGTGTGTGTTTGTATCTGAGTGTGGGTGTGCTTGTCTCTGGTGAGTGTCTGTGTGTGTGTGTGTGTGTGTGTGTGTGTGTGTGTGTGTGTTTAATTGTGTTCACCTGTTTTGGTGTGTGTCTCTTGTGTCCATATCTGTGTGTGTGTGTGTGTGTGTGTGTGTGTGTGTGTCTGAATGTAGGTATGTTTGTCTGTGTGGTTGACTGTGTGTCTGTGCCTGTATATTTGTGTTTGCCGGTTTTGGTGTCTATGTGTGTGTGTGTGTATCAGAATGTAAGTATGTTTGTCTGTGTGGTTGACCATATCTATGTGTGTGCCTGTATATTTGTGTTCACCTATTTTGGTGTGTGTCCATGTGTATGTTTCTTGGCTTATATTTGTGTGTGTGTGTCTGTATGTGTGTGTGTGTGTGTGTGTGTGTGTGTGTGTGTGTGTGTGTGTGTTGTATTTGTTTTTTGGATTGTTGTCTTCCAGTCAGTAAAAAGTTGCTTATTAATACCTCTGTTCTGCACCAACACACGGAACAAAAGCTGCTTCCATGCCGGATTTTAATGTGAGTCTACCTTATATTTACATTATATGATCGAATAAACTACTGTGATATAGAATAAGGGCAGTTTTCATTTAAACATCACGTCTGTTCATTGTGTTTTAAAAAAAGGAAAATCTGTTTTTGTTTAATTCCCGAGTTAACAGGCGTCATGAGGGACTCTCTCTCTCTCTCTCATGTTTAAAACTAGAGAGAGGAGACACTTTTATCTTTTTGTGTGAATAATGAAACATACCGAACCGGGTGACACAACAATTAGCTTGCCCCAAATCCTGGGAAGAGAGAGGAAAAACAAAAAAAAAACAAAAAAAAACAGCGAGATTAATTTGTGGGTTTTTTTGCATAAATGGTTTTATGTGTGTGTGTGTGTGTGTGTGTTTGTACTGTCACACAGTGGTTGGGGTGTATTTAGGTGCATTGTGAAGGCCATAGGCTGGTGGGAAATCTAATCCCCCTCACCTACTGGGGAAGGGGGTGGTTGGGAGGAGGAGTCTGATTCTCAAAGTGGTTAAGAGGTTTATTAATATTTTCCTTCAGTTAAGATGAGGAAGGCCTGGCACCAGCTCTAGGTAGAAGACATGCAACAGGAACAGGAGCATGATTAAACCTTATTCCAGGAGAGACTGTGAGTGATTGTGAGTGCAGTTCAGATAGGTGTGTGTGTGTGTGTCTGTGTGTGTGAGTGAGTGTGTGTGTGTGTGTGTGCGCGTATGTGTGTGTGTATTTCATATAGGTGGGTGTTTGTGAGTGTGGTTCACATAGGTACGTGTGCAGTTTAGATAGGTGTGTGCTTTTGAGTGTATCTCAGACAAACATATATGAGGTTCAGATAGGTATGTGTGTCGTTTAGATAGGTGTGTGTCAATGTGGTTTACATAAGTGTGTGTGTGGTTCAGGATAGGTGTGTGTGCAGTTCATAAAGGTGCGTGTGTGTGTGTGTTAGTGCGTGCCTGTGGTACAGATAGCCGTGTGTTTGTGAGTGTGCATGTATAGCTCATATAGGGGTGTGTGCATGTGGTTCAGATAGGTGTGTGAGTGTGTGTGTGTGCTGCAGACATGTGTGTGTGCGTGCATGCATGGTATAGACAGGGATGTGTGTGTAAGAGAGTGTGTATGTGTACACGTGTGTGTAAGCGTGTCTGAGCGTTTGTGTGGGTCTGTTTATGCGGGAACTGGAGTGGGTGCGGGAGGGAGATTGTAAAATTGTATTTTTTCGAGGGATGTGTTCAGTTTAGACGACGTCATAACATTTAGGGGTGGTGTGGGGTGAGGGGGAGTAGTTGAGGGGGGTTCAATGCTGAAACCAGTTACTTTTTCTTCACCCAAATCTCTTTCTTTCTGACTCAGTTGTCATGGCAACTGCAGGCACCCCTCCTCCCCAATGAGCAGTCCTTAAATCATGGGCCACGCGTTTATTTCTCTTCATTGTAGCGTCTGCTTCACTACAGGCCCTCCCCAAACCCTCCCCCCGAGGAAATAAAGACAAGTTCAACTGTCGTGGTCCTCCCCCAGGATCTGTGGCGGAGGGGGAAGGGACAAGGTGGGGCGTGGGGGGGCTTGTGTAAGAGTTAAGATTGCAACATCTACTTGCGTGGACCGTTTGCAACAAGCGAAACTTTGTGAATGAGTAAGGGAGACTTTTGTTCCTGCTGAAGGAAATGTTCATGTCTGCACACACCAACGCCACCACCCACGCCACCCCCCACCCCACCCACACCTGCCCCATGTCTCTCAGCATCCTCTCTATGTCTCTCTCCTTCTGCACCCGTCTGTGTTACTCTGTGCGTGTTTATTCAGTGTAGCTGTGTTTATGTGTGTCTCTATGTCTCTCTCTCTCTGTTTGTCTTTATCAATCTCTCTCTCTCACTGACTCAGTGTAGTTCTGTTTGCATGCCTCTCGTTTTATGTATTCCTCAGTCTCTGTCTCTCTCTCTGTCTCAATGTAGCTGTGGCTTTGTCTGTCTTTATGATTCTCTCTCATAGGTATTTTTCAATCTCTGTCTGCATGTGTGTTTCTGTACATCTGCATGTCTGTACATCTTTCTGTCTAATTCAGACTCTCTCTTTCTGCATGCATGTGTCTCAGTTTAGTTGTGTTTGTGTGCATTCAAATGCCCCCTCTCTGTTTATCAATTTCTCTCTCTCTGCATGTGGATCTGTGTATATCAGTGTCTCTGTCTGCACATCTGCATTTGTGTGTGTTTCTGTATGTTTGTGCATCTCAATCCCTCTCTCTTTTTTACATGAGCCAGTGTGTGTGTTGGTGTCTGCATACCTGTTTTTGTGTGTCTCCAAGAATGTATGCATGTCTGTGTTTGTGTCACTTACCTGTATGTGTGTGTGTGTGTGTGTGCGCGTGTGTGTGTGTGTGTATCTCCCTCTCTCTGTCACCACCCTGTACATATATGTTTGTGTTTGTGTTCACTTATCTCTCTTCCACTCTGTACATGTATTTGTGTCTAGCTGTTAGTGTGCTTGTCTCCACAAACATGTGTATGTTTATGGGACTTTCCCAAGCTTACAAGTATATGTGCGTGCAAACATGTGCATGTATGTCTGTTTATGTTTGTGCCTCTCTGCTTTTATGTGTTTGTATGTGTGCCTGTCTATGTGTGTGTGTCTCTCTGTCTGATAGTGTGTCTATGTTTGAGAAAGTGTGTGTGCTTGCTTGTGCACATGCACACATGTGTGTGGATCTCTCTGAGTGCATGTAGGTGATTATGAGTGAGCATTTGGGTGCTTGTCTGTTTCTGTCTTGGTGAGTGTGTGTGTGTGTGTGTGTGTGTGTGTGCTCTGTGAGTGCATGTAGGTGAATATGAGTGAGCATTTGGGTTCCTGCCTATTTCTCTCTTGGTGAGTGAGTGTGTGTGTGCCTATCTGTCTCTCTCTCAGTGAGTGCGTGACTGTGAAATTGAAGAAGTGTGTGTGTAAGTGTGTGTGCGTGCACTTGTGTCTATCTCTCTGAGAGTGTGTGTCAGTGAATATGAATGCACATCTGTGTCCCTGTTTGTCTGTCTCTCCCTTGGTGAATGTATGGCTGTGAATGTGAATGAGTGAGTGCGTGTGTGTATCTGAATGTGAGTGAAGGTGTTCTTGTGTGTACCTGATTGACTGTGAGTGTGCATCTGTGAATGTCAGCATCTGTGTCAGTCTAACTGTCACTGCAGGGGAGGAGGGGACTAAGCTGGCAGATGTGTTTCCATGTTATTTTTATTCATTTAAGTGATCTGGACATCATTGGCTAGGCATTTATTGCCCATCACTATTTGCTTAAAGGGCAGTTAAGAGTCAAACACATCAGGGTGGGTCTGGAGTCACATGTAGGCCAGACCAGGTAAGGATGGCAGTTTCCTTCCCTGAAGGACATTAGCGAACCAGACGGGTTTTTTCGACAATCAACAATGGTCGTAGAATCATAGAATGTCTGCAATGTGAAATTAGTTCATTTGGTCCATCAAACCCAAAACACCACATTTCCCACGGCCAATCCACCCTGACCTGCACATCCCTGGACACTACGGGACAATTTCCCATGGTCAACCCACCCAAACCTGCACATCCCTGGGCACTACAGGACAATTTCCCATGGCCAATCCACCCTAACCTGCACATCCCTGGACACTATGGGACAATTTAGCACGGCCAACCTATCCTAACCTGCACATCCCCGGGCACTATGGGACAATTTCCCATGGCCAATCCACCCTAACCTGCACATCCCTGGGCACTACGGGACAAATTCCCATGGCCAAATCCACCCTAACCTGCACATCCCTGGACACCACGGGACAATTTCCCACGGCCAATCCCACCCTAACCTGCACATCCCTGGACACTATGGGACAATTTAGCACGGCCAATCCACCCTAACCTGCACATCCCTGGACACTATGGGACAATTTAGCACGGCCAACCCATCCTAACCTGCACATTCCTGGGCACTATGGGACAATTTCCCATGGCCAATCCACCCTAACCTGCACATCCCCGGGCACTATGGGACAATTTCCCATGGCCAATCCACCCTAACCTGCACATCCCTGGACACTACGGGACAATTTCCCACGGCCAACCCACCCTAACCTGCACACCTTTGGACTGTGGGAGGAAACCGGAGCACCCGTGGGAAACCCACGCAGACACGGGGAGAGACCGTGTAAACTCCACATGGACAGACAGACAGTCGCCCGAGGGTGGGATCGAACCCGGGTCCCTAGGCGCTCTGAGGCAGCAGCGCTGACCGCTGGGTTCTCAACACACAGTTTAGTGCCACATATGCCCCTGTCTGCTGTGGCAAGAAGGTCCCCAGAATTGATAGCCCAGTGATAACACCATCAGACTTCCCCCACCCTAGCATGGCGTAATTGGTAGCAGGGCACGGGGAGAAGGGAGAGCCCCGATGGGCTGTGAGCAAGAGAAAGTGTGGGAAATCCTGTACCGGTAGGGAGTTACAGAAGTCTAAATTTTCATCCTGACCTCGGCCCACGGTCCCAGGAGTCTTGGTGGTGGTGGTGGGGGTCGGGGGGGAGGGGGGTGAGATTACGTTTCCAGGGAAGTGCTGAACCACTCCAGCTTGAGGGACGCGTAGACAATTTGCAATAAACACGGGGAGAGGACCCGCCCTCGACTTTGAACTTTTAGAGATCGGTCCGTCGACTGCTTTTACGACCGGTTCTGAGACAGAGCCTGCGCTGAGCTGGCGTGAGCTGCCAAAGCTGTAAAACTCATCTGCTTGCAAACGCCCTCTCTTCTAACGCAGCAAGAAATGAAGAAAGAAAACCGAAACAATTATTACTAAACTCCTAGGCTTATCCATTTGGTGAATTGAGGATAGCTGAGGGGGGTGGAGTGGGGGTCGGGGTGAGCGTAGCAAGGTCTGGGAGTCTGAGCATTGTTTCTTGTGTACAAAACAAAACAGTTTTATTCTCAGTCAGCTGTTGTAGGAAGGGGCCCCCAGAATGTCATTGCTTACTGCATCTGATCCAAGTTACAGACTCCACGCCTGCAATCCGTGAATTAGACACACGCACACACACATGCACAGAAACACACATCCATAGGTTTCTGAAGAAGGGTCCAGGCCCGAAACGTCAGCTTTCCTGCTCCTCTGATGCTGCCTGGCCCTGCTGTGTTCATCCAGCTCCACGTCTTGTTATTTCATAGAATCCCTGGAGTGTGGGAGCAGGCCATTCGGGCCATCAAGTTCTGCACCGACACTCTGAAGTGCATCCCGCCTAGACGAACACCCACAGCCCATCCCTGTCGCCCTGCATTCCCCCCAAAGGCTACCCCATCTCGCCTGAACATCCCCCACCACCACCTCCGGACACTATGGGCCGATTCAGCACGGCCAACCTACCCTAACCCGCACATCTTTGGACTGTGGGAGGAAACCGGAGCACCCGGAGGAAACCCACACAGACTCGGGGAGAACGTGCAAACTCCACGCGGACAGTCGGCCAAGGCTGGAATTGAACCTGGGTCCCTGGTGCCAATGAGACACCGTGCCGCCCACACATTCACACACACGTACACACAGAGATACACACAAAGATACACATTCACACAAAGATATGCACACAGACACACACACACAGA
>NW_025978324.1:0-6567 GCF_021869965.1 Rhincodon typus | reverse complement strand
CCGTACCTACACCGGCCCTAAACCCCACCTCTTCCTCCGTTACATTGCTTTTCTGATGAAGGGTCTAGGCCCGAAACGTCAGCCTCTCTGCTCCTATGATGCTGCTTGGCCTGCTGTGTTCATCCAGCCTTGCACCTTGTTGTCTTGTATTTGCATTGTGTCAGGTTAAGTGCATACTATTTGTGCAATGTCAGCCACAAAACAAAGCACCGCATTGAGAAAGTCAATTAATCCATAAGTAGCTGCCTGTAAGCAGAAAGTGGGAGTCAAATGTCTTAATAAACCTTTTTATCTCTGTAGCAGTGAGTTCCTGCTTGTCTTCTGTCCTGTTGAAAAAGAAATAAAAGTAGGACTTACAATCGTGTGTGTGTGGTGGGTCGGGGGGATGGAATGTGGTCAAAGTGTTGCATTGTTTTGATGTAGTAGGCTGTGCTAGTTAGCATATTGCTCCCAATGGTGTTTGCAATTATTCCCATTCCAAATTTAAACAATGGAGTTATATTTTCTTGTTATAAGCTCTAGCATAAGAAGTTAAATGACATCCATCTGTGATTAAAAATGTCACCTTGACATTAGTAATGTACATTTTTTTGGGTCAAGCAGCACCCTGTATAATGGAAGGTGACTAAATGGACAGTTATATTTCAGTGATCTCAACTTATTCCATAAACTCTTTTGATTCAACTTCAGTCCTTTATTCTTTCTAGACTGCACCTTTAATTTTCCTGAGCAATTATCCCCTTTTCTAAAGGAAAAAATATTTTTTTTTGTACTGAAATTTGCAAGGTCCATGATTCTATGAAGATTTTACAAAAGTTCAGAATAGTTTTGATAGAGATGTTAATGCTATCTTTTGTAGCTAGTTTTTCAGTGGCTTAATGTGCTAGATCAAAATCATGTATCCTTGCTAAAATTATGAATCCTATATTAAATGTTTGTATTGCCCTCTGTTATTATGGAAACGTGACCGTTTATAAGCCTCTTCTTTTGCCAAATCAAACAATTCTGCTATCCCACCAATTTTGCCAGTGATGTTTTTCCCCCACCCTATTACGGAGAAACTTTTTTAGCTTTGCTCCTGCTGAGAAATGTACCCATCGATCCATTCAAAGAATAAGTTCAGCCAAGGACCACACTTTCTAGATCTTCTAGGAATTTCATATTGGGAATAGCACAATAGGGGTTGTTCTAAAAATATTGCTGGAGAAACTTGGGTGGGCAGCACCGGTGGAGAGAAAGCAGTTAATGTTTTGAGTCCAGTGACCTTTCTCCAGAGTTTGGACATGGTCCTGGGCTTCAGCCAACACTACCTGTCACTAGCAGCAGAAGCGGAAATGTATGTTTAATTAAAACACAGCCAGAATCTCTGGGCAGGATGGGTGGGGGTGGATTGAGGGGATATTACCCCAGCATTTTTGGGTCAGCTTTGCCTGCATTTCTCTGACCTGCAGTTTGGGAAATTTCCTGCTCTGAACGGAGTACGAGAGTCACATTCTAGATGCCTGTAACTGCTATATAAAGTTGGTTTTAATGGCGTTTCATGTGTTATTTAAGTAAATTGAAAATTTGCAGTCTGTATTATCAATTAGCAGGAATCGGACTGGAGTTTCTGACTGATTTAGAAATATTAAGCAATCATTACACAGTTTGAACTGAGGAGGAACTGTTTGCGTTCCATTTATATTGCTTAGGTGCAAATATTTATTTTGGTGCTTCCCTCAGATTTGGGTAAGCCGCATTTTGGCTGGCTGTAGGGCAGGATAAATCAGAAGCTTGGGTACTGCTATCCCGTGATCAAGTAATATGAAAGCGGACTTGCACTGCACAATGATATGACTTTGCAGTTGATCAGGTGTTGGTGTTGAATTCTGTTTTGAGCACCGGAAAGAATACAACAGTTTGGAAATGTTTTGTAATATAGGAGGAAACAGTGATTTTGGTTTAAGTATTTAGTATACTCAGGAACTGGGAAAAGGGTGTTGTGGAAGAAACTAGACAAAGGCAGACATGGGCTAGAGGAGAAGGGAATTCAAAATGTATCTGACCATCTTAGGAAGGTTGGGGGAAAAATGTGTTAATAAAACTGGGTAACAGCAGAAGAAAGTAGGATTGGGCGATTTTTATATAACTGTTGCAACAAGAAATGTTGAGACTAAAGTTTAGAGAGGAGTCTTTTGGAGCAATGTAGAGTTTAGACATGGAAATTACTGTCATTCCAGTTAGATTCCTGAAACAGCCTCAGTGGAAGGTTAATTTTGGAGCACTTAGGTTCTCACTACCTACTTATTCTGTGCTGAAGATTTTCATGTGCTTCACAAATCGTTTAAAGTATTTTCCTCGCTTGGACCTACAAATTCTCATCTCCAAGTCTATCCCCATCACTGTAGCAAATAGAAATTACAGCTTTAATATTAAGTGCTATTCTACTGTGGTATTCTATAGGCACCAATTTCTTAGGATGTGATTGTTTTATCTGTTCATGTTCAAATTAGGAACTTTGGTGTTTATTGATGTGACCCGTCAGTATTTTCTGATTACACTGAATTTTGGTAGTAGGGTCGAGTCTGCGCCTGATTGCACAATCCTGTTGTCAAGTTTAACAAACAACAGTTGAGGAAGGTGCTGCAGATAGCTGTGGAGCACTACTGATTTGATTGTGGACCCGATGGGTGACATTTACTCTTGGGCATACAGCTGTCATCAACTCTAGTCTGTTGCCAAAATAGTGTTGCAAAATCTGCCACAAATTACAATTAGGCTGATTATGCAGAGCTCCTTGAGGCAGTGAGGAACTTTGTTTACATAGATTCTGGTAATTAGTTTCATGCATCTGAATGTGAAATATCCCCAGAGAGTAACCGTGCCTATAACTGGGATGGGGGTGGGGGCAGTTGAACATAGTCTGCCCTTGCAGATAACGATATTGTTCCAACCATTTTGTTTTATGTTTGTGAATGCGTAAGAAACTATTTCAGTGTGCAGCTTCACACAACCAGAGCAAAAATGCTAGTTTGTGAATGAAATGAACAGGCAAGCTGCCCCAATGGTTTCGACATCCCCAGCAGGACATAACTTGCTGCACACCTAAAACATAGTTGGGGATCGTGTTGCACTCAGGTTCCAAGTGAAGGCCTCGTACGTGCTTGTCCAAAAGAGAAAATTCCTTTTTGAATAATTTGAAGTTACCCTTTGCTTGAGAAAGCACAAACAAGGCCCACTTATCATTTTAAGGGTAGGTTCTAAAATCCATTCTGCTCTCAAAATACACATGCCTCAAGTCAGGCAAGTTATCTTAATTTTAGCTCCAAATGAAGCCGGATTTGATAGATGAAAATGGATTTTTTTTTTTTAAAAATAGTAATTTACAGCACCTTTTCAGTGATTCAGTAACTCTGTACTTAGAGGATGGGAAATTTGATTGTGATTTCAAATAGATCTTTGTTATTCAGACAAAATAAAAAGTAAAGCCTAATCTATTAAAAATGAATAAAAACATACATTATATCATGCCATCTGTTATAATATTATAAATATTACATTATTCTACCATTTTAATCTTTGTAGACCTACAGTACTGAAGTAGTTTAGAGATGAAATCTGTAGAAGTTTATTCTAACTTATTATAACTTCACATGGCCTTTTTGAAGTCTTTTAAAATCGGTATTGATCTGAAATTGGAAGACTTAAGTTCACCTATATTTAGGCTCAGGCTGGCAAACTGGCATGGTGAGGAGGTGGGAAATAAAAATCATCTTTATGTAATTGCATTCACATTAGGACTTTTTGAAGTTTACTTACTGTTTTAGGAATGTGGTAACCAATTCTTGCTCAGCAAGTTCCTATGGATAGCACTGTGGTCATGATGAGATGTGTTTCAGTGCGAAAGTTTGTTTGATAAATATTTACAAGGACAGTGGGGTGAATGCTCCTGCTGTTCATTCTGATAGTGATATGGGATCTTTTAGGTCCACCATGGCTTAATATCTTGTGGTAGAAGACACTTCTGATAGTACTGCATAAATGCTGTCAGCGCAAGTCACTAACTTTCTCAGCCATGATAATTTGACATTACAGGATTAAAAGAATCTCCTACTGAAGATTGTTATAATGCTAACAATAACAAGTTTGCAACAAAACTGCCAAGTAATTTGGGTATTGCACAGACGTTGTCCTCTGTTGGCTCTGACTTGCAGTCCTCTGTTAATGCTGGAGGACTCTGTTCAACATAAGTCCTTTATATGCAGTTATATGTTACAATACTGACTTTGTTTTCATTTTCTGTGAAATGGACAGTATGAAAGAAGTAACTGAGTTTAGGACTAGCATTCCACCTCTTAACAGCATTCATACGCTGCTATACTGTATATGCTGCAAGTCTGAAAGTAATAGCATAATATTTTGCCCATATTCCTGCGTAAGTATTATTAGTGTTTGCATGTTCCCATGTTTGAAGATTGAATTTTATAGAAAATGTTACTAACAATGCAGCTGGTTGCCTTGTTTGGAGAAGTATGTGCATATGATTATTACTAATATGGTTAATAAAACTAATATGCAACAGCATACACTTGAATATGTTCACAAGCTACTAATTGAGTAACACCTCCATGTGTGTGCACTTATGAAACAGCTTTTCCTTTTTAGTTTACATTTTTTTGTTCAGACAAAAAGGTGGTGGGGTTGACTCATGCAACTTATTAACAGAATTCCAAAACCAAGGATAGTGCAGTTTAATACTTTAATTCCCTGCATTGCCCAACCCTTTGTGCAACTTAAATGAGGATTAGGACCATGTCTCACCCAAGTCCACTGGATCTTAAACATCAACTCTGATTTATCTCCAAAGATGCTGCCAGACCTGAGTTCTTCCAGAAATTTGTTTGGGTTCTGCAATCCTCTTCCTTTTGTGTTGAGTATAGCTGCAACCAGTTGAAAGTCTCACCCACCATTTCCTATCTACTCTAGTTTTGCTAGAGCTCCTGATGCCATTCTTCATCAAATGAGATAGGTGATATTGTGATCGTGAAAATCTTGGTAATTGAGAATACTTGGGTTCAGAAGCTCAGAACCAAAACTGAATTTGTATGCACTTGGCCCACTGTAAGGCAATGAGCATGGAGGTGGATGAATGACTATTGTAGCAAAAGCTGCAAGTGGTGGCTTTATTCTTCTTAATACTTAATTGGAGGAAATGGAGTCTTAGAAGAAACGACACAGCTGTGGTCAGAAGTAGAATGTATAGTCGAACATCCTGTAGTAATGGTAAATGCTGCAAATTCCCATATATGCTGCCTGAAAATAAACATATCAGCTCATGAATGTGGGAAAGATTGCTGATATATTAAAGATTTATAATCTTCAAGTATTGAGGAGAAAAATTGCCCCCATAATGAGCAGCAGACTTCTGAGGAAACATTACAAAAGTCACATTTTACCAAAGATATACCTCCATCTTTATTTGCTAGTGGAGGCTGTGTCACATACTTTAATGCAGCTTAGTTGGCAGAATGGACATGTTATACCCAAATATTAATGTAACCATCCTAGTCATCACAAATGCACCACAAAAATTTTAAAGCACATGGAGTTTCACATAATGAAGCTCTTTAATGAGTTCGAGACAACAAGGTGCAGGGCTGGATGAGCACAACAGGCCAAGCAGCATCATAGGAGCAGAGAGGCTGACGTTTCGGGCCGAGACCCTTCATCAGAAAAGGGGGAGGGGAAGAGGGTTTTGAAATAAATAGGGAGAGAGTGGGAGGCGGATAGAGGAGAGGATAGGTGGAGAGGAAACAAACAGATCGAAGAGGCGGGGATGGAGCCAGTAAAGGTGAGTGTAGGTAGGGAGTTAGGAAGGGGATAGGTCAGTCCAGGGAGGACGGACAGGTCAAGGGGGCGGGATGAGGTTGGTCGGTAGGAGATGGAGGTGCGGCTTGAGCCCCACCCCTGAGCACCAAACCATCATCTCGCAAACCATCCACAACCTTATCACCTCAGGTGACCTCCCACCCACGGCCTCCAACCTCATCGTTCCCCAACCTCGCACTGCCCGCTTCTATCTCCTTCCCAAAATCCACAAACCTGAATGCCCTGGTCGACCCATTGTCTCCGCCTGCTCCTGCCCCACCGAACTGATCTCCAACTATCTAGACTCCATTTTCTCCCCCTTGGTCCAGGAACTCCCTACCTATGTCCGTGACACCACCCACGCCCTCCACCTCCTCCAGAACTTCCAATTCCCCGGTCCCCAACACCTCATCTTTACCATGGACGTCCAGTCCCTCTACACCTGCATTCCCCATGCAGATGGCCTTAAGGCCCTCCGCTTCTTCCTGTCCCGCAGGCCCGACCAGTCCCCCTCCACTGATACCCTCATCCGCTTAGCCGAACTCGTCCTCACACTCAACAACTTCTCTTTCAATTCCTCCCACTTCCTACAGACAAAGGGGGTAGCCATGGGTACCCGCATGGGCCCAAGCTACGCCTGCCTCTTTGTAGGTTACGTGGAACAATCCCTCTTCCGTACCTACACCGGCCCTAAACCCCACCTCTTCCTCCGTTACATTG
>NW_025978323.1:0-6567 GCF_021869965.1 Rhincodon typus | reverse complement strand
CCGTACCTACACCGGCCCTAAACCCCACCTCTTCCTCCGTTACATTGCTTTTCTGATGAAGGGTCTAGGCCCGAAACGTCAGCCTCTCTGCTCCTATGATGCTGCTTGGCCTGCTGTGTTCATCCAGCCTTGCACCTTGTTGTCTTGTATTTGCATTGTGTCAGGTTAAGTGCATACTATTTGTGCAATGTCAGCCACAAAACAAAGCACCGCATTGAGAAAGTCAATTAATCCATAAGTAGCTGCCTGTAAGCAGAAAGTGGGAGTCAAATGTCTTAATAAACCTTTTTATCTCTGTAGCAGTGAGTTCCTGCTTGTCTTCTGTCCTGTTGAAAAAGAAATAAAAGTAGGACTTACAATCGTGTGTGTGTGGTGGGTCGGGGGGATGGAATGTGGTCAAAGTGTTGCATTGTTTTGATGTAGTAGGCTGTGCTAGTTAGCATATTGCTCCCAATGGTGTTTGCAATTATTCCCATTCCAAATTTAAACAATGGAGTTATATTTTCTTGTTATAAGCTCTAGCATAAGAAGTTAAATGACATCCATCTGTGATTAAAAATGTCACCTTGACATTAGTAATGTACATTTTTTTGGGTCAAGCAGCACCCTGTATAATGGAAGGTGACTAAATGGACAGTTATATTTCAGTGATCTCAACTTATTCCATAAACTCTTTTGATTCAACTTCAGTCCTTTATTCTTTCTAGACTGCACCTTTAATTTTCCTGAGCAATTATCCCCTTTTCTAAAGGAAAAAATATTTTTTTTTGTACTGAAATTTGCAAGGTCCATGATTCTATGAAGATTTTACAAAAGTTCAGAATAGTTTTGATAGAGATGTTAATGCTATCTTTTGTAGCTAGTTTTTCAGTGGCTTAATGTGCTAGATCAAAATCATGTATCCTTGCTAAAATTATGAATCCTATATTAAATGTTTGTATTGCCCTCTGTTATTATGGAAACGTGACCGTTTATAAGCCTCTTCTTTTGCCAAATCAAACAATTCTGCTATCCCACCAATTTTGCCAGTGATGTTTTTCCCCCACCCTATTACGGAGAAACTTTTTTAGCTTTGCTCCTGCTGAGAAATGTACCCATCGATCCATTCAAAGAATAAGTTCAGCCAAGGACCACACTTTCTAGATCTTCTAGGAATTTCATATTGGGAATAGCACAATAGGGGTTGTTCTAAAAATATTGCTGGAGAAACTTGGGTGGGCAGCACCGGTGGAGAGAAAGCAGTTAATGTTTTGAGTCCAGTGACCTTTCTCCAGAGTTTGGACATGGTCCTGGGCTTCAGCCAACACTACCTGTCACTAGCAGCAGAAGCGGAAATGTATGTTTAATTAAAACACAGCCAGAATCTCTGGGCAGGATGGGTGGGGGTGGATTGAGGGGATATTACCCCAGCATTTTTGGGTCAGCTTTGCCTGCATTTCTCTGACCTGCAGTTTGGGAAATTTCCTGCTCTGAACGGAGTACGAGAGTCACATTCTAGATGCCTGTAACTGCTATATAAAGTTGGTTTTAATGGTGTTTCATGTGTTATTTAAGTAAATTGAAAATTTGCAGTCTGTATTATCAATTAGCAGGAATCGGACTGGAGTTTCTGACTGATTTAGAAATATTAAGCAATCATTACACAGTTTGAACTGAGGAGGAACTGTTTGCGTTCCATTTATATTGCTTAGGTGCAAATATTTATTTTGGTGCTTCCCTCAGATTTGGGTAAGCCGCATTTTGGCTGGCTGTAGGGCAGGATAAATCAGAAGCTTGGGTACTGCTATCCCGTGATCAAGTAATATGAAAGCGGACTTGCACTGCACAATGATATGACTTTGCAGTTGATCAGGTGTTGGTGTTGAATTCTGTTTTGAGCACCGGAAAGAATACAACAGTTTGGAAATGTTTTGTAATATAGGAGGAAACAGTGATTTTGGTTTAAGTATTTAGTATACTCAGGAACTGGGAAAAGGGTGTTGTGGAAGAAACTAGACAAAGGCAGACATGGGCTAGAGGAGAAGGGAATTCAAAATGTATCTGACCATCTTAGGAAGGTTGGGGGAAAAATGTGTTAATAAAACTGGGTAACAGCAGAAGAAAGTAGGATTGGGCGATTTTTATATAACTGTTGCAACAAGAAATGTTGAGACTAAAGTTTAGAGAGGAGTCTTTTGGAGCAATGTAGAGTTTAGACATGGAAATTACTGTCATTCCAGTTAGATTCCTGAAACAGCCTCAGTGGAAGGTTAATTTTGGAGCACTTAGGTTCTCACTACCTACTTATTCTGTGCTGAAGATTTTCATGTGCTTCACAAATCGTTTAAAGTATTTTCCTCGCTTGGACCTACAAATTCTCATCTCCAAGTCTATCCCCATCACTGTAGCAAATAGAAATTACAGCTTTAATATTAAGTGCTATTCTACTGTGGTATTCTATAGGCACCAATTTCTTAGGATGTGATTGTTTTATCTGTTCATGTTCAAATTAGGAACTTTGGTGTTTATTGATGTGACCCGTCAGTATTTTCTGATTACACTGAATTTTGGTAGTAGGGTCGAGTCTGCGCCTGATTGCACAATCCTGTTGTCAAGTTTAACAAACAACAGTTGAGGAAGGTGCTGCAGATAGCTGTGGAGCACTACTGATTTGATTGTGGACCCGATGGGTGACATTTACTCTTGGGCATACAGCTGTCATCAACTCTAGTCTGTTGCCAAAATAGTGTTGCAAAATCTGCCACAAATTACAATTAGGCTGATTATGCAGAGCTCCTTGAGGCAGTGAGGAACTTTGTTTACATAGATTCTGGTAATTAGTTTCATGCATCTGAATGTGAAATATCCCCAGAGAGTAACCGTGCCTATAACTGGGATGGGGGTGGGGGCAGTTGAACATAGTCTGCCCTTGCAGATAACGATATTGTTCCAACCATTTTGTTTTATGTTTGTGAATGCGTAAGAAACTATTTCAGTGTGCAGCTTCACACAACCAGAGCAAAAATGCTAGTTTGTGAATGAAATGAACAGGCAAGCTGCCCCAATGGTTTCGACATCCCCAGCAGGACATAACTTGCTGCACACCTAAAACATAGTTGGGGATCGTGTTGCACTCAGGTTCCAAGTGAAGGCCTCGTACGTGCTTGTCCAAAAGAGAAAATTCCTTTTTGAATAATTTGAAGTTACCCTTTGCTTGAGAAAGCACAAACAAGGCCCACTTATCATTTTAAGGGTAGGTTCTAAAATCCATTCTGCTCTCAAAATACACATGCCTCAAGTCAGGCAAGTTATCTTAATTTTAGCTCCAAATGAAGCCGGATTTGATAGATGAAAATGGATTTTTTTTTTTTAAAAATAGTAATTTACAGCACCTTTTCAGTGATTCAGTAACTCTGTACTTGGAGGATGGGAAATTTGATTGTGATTTCAAATAGATCTTTGTTATTCAGACAAAATAAAAAGTAAAGCCTAATCTATTAAAAATGAATAAAAACATACATTATATCATGCCATCTGTTATAATATTATAAATATTACATTATTCTACCATTTTAATCTTTGTAGACCTACAGTACTGAAGTAGTTTAGAGATGAAATCTGTAGAAGTTTATTCTAACTTATTATAACTTCACATGGCCTTTTTGAAGTCTTTTAAAATCGGTATTGATCTGAAATTGGAAGACTTAAGTTCACCTATATTTAGGCTCAGGCTGGCAAACTGGCATGGTGAGGAGGTGGGAAATAAAAATCATCTTTATGTAATTGCATTCACATTAGGACTTTTTGAAGTTTACTTACTGTTTTAGGAATGTGGTAACCAATTCTTGCTCAGCAAGTTCCTATGGATAGCACTGTGGTCATGATGAGATGTGTTTCAGTGCGAAAGTTTGTTTGATAAATATTTACAAGGACAGTGGGGTGAATGCTCCTGCTGTTCATTCTGATAGTGATATGGGATCTTTTAGGTCCACCATGGCTTAATATCTTGTGGTAGAAGACACTTCTGATAGTACTGCATAAATGCTGTCAGCGCAAGTCACTAACTTTCTCAGCCATGATAATTTGACATTACAGGATTAAAAGAATCTCCTACTGAAGATTGTTATAATGCTAACAATAACAAGTTTGCAACAAAACTGCCAAGTAATTTGGGTATTGCACAGACGTTGTCCTCTGTTGGCTCTGACTTGCAGTCCTCTGTTAATGCTGGAGGACTCTGTTCAACATAAGTCCTTTATATGCAGTTATATGTTACAATACTGACTTTGTTTTCATTTTCTGTGAAATGGACAGTATGAAAGAAGTAACTGAGTTTAGGACTAGCATTCCACCTCTTAACAGCATTCATACGCTGCTATACTGTATATGCTGCAAGTCTGAAAGTAATAGCATAATATTTTGCCCATATTCCTGCGTAAGTATTATTAGTGTTTGCATGTTCCCATGTTTGAAGATTGAATTTTATAGAAAATGTTACTAACAATGCAGCTGGTTGCCTTGTTTGGAGAAGTATGTGCATATGATTATTACTAATATGGTTAATAAAACTAATATGCAACAGCATACACTTGAATATGTTCACAAGCTACTAATTGAGTAACACCTCCATGTGTGTGCACTTATGAAACAGCTTTTCCTTTTTAGTTTACATTTTTTTGTTCAGACAAAAAGGTGGTGGGGTTGACTCATGCAACTTATTAACAGAATTCCAAAACCAAGGATAGTGCAGTTTAATACTTTAATTCCCTGCATTGCCCAACCCTTTGTGCAACTTAAATGAGGATTAGGACCATGTCTCACCCAAGTCCACTGGATCTTAAACATCAACTCTGATTTATCTCCAAAGATGCTGCCAGACCTGAGTTCTTCCAGAAATTTGTTTGGGTTCTGCAATCCTCTTCCTTTTGTGTTGAGTATAGCTGCAACCAGTTGAAAGTCTCACCCACCATTTCCTATCTACTCTAGTTTTGCTAGAGCTCCTGATGCCATTCTTCATCAAATGAGATAGGTGATATTGTGATCGTGAAAATCTTGGTAATTGAGAATACTTGGGTTCAGAAGCTCAGAACCAAAACTGAATTTGTATGCACTTGGCCCACTGTAAGGCAATGAGCATGGAGGTGGATGAATGACTATTGTAGCAAAAGCTGCAAGTGGTGGCTTTATTCTTCTTAATACTTAATTGGAGGAAATGGAGTCTTAGAAGAAACGACACAGCTGTGGTCAGAAGTAGAATGTATAGTCGAACATCCTGTAGTAATGGTAAATGCTGCAAATTCCCATATATGCTGCCTGAAAATAAACATATCAGCTCATGAATGTGGGAAAGATTGCTGATATATTAAAGATTTATAATCTTCAAGTATTGAGGAGAAAAATTGCCCCCATAATGAGCAGCAGACTTCTGAGGAAACATTACAAAAGTCACATTTTACCAAAGATATACCTCCATCTTTATTTGCTAGTGGAGGCTGTGTCACATACTTTAATGCAGCTTAGTTGGCAGAATGGACATGTTATACCCAAATATTAATGTAACCATCCTAGTCATCACAAATGCACCACAAAAATTTTAAAGCACATGGAGTTTCACATAATGAAGCTCTTTAATGAGTTCGAGACAACAAGGTGCAGGGCTGGATGAGCACAACAGGCCAAGCAGCATCATAGGAGCAGAGAGGCTGACGTTTCGGGCCGAGACCCTTCATCAGAAAAGGGGGAGGGGAAGAGGGTTTTGAAATAAATAGGGAGAGAGTGGGAGGCGGATAGAGGAGAGGATAGGTGGAGAGGAAACAAACAGATCGAAGAGGCGGGGATGGAGCCAGTAAAGGTGAGTGTAGGTAGGGAGTTAGGAAGGGGATAGGTCAGTCCAGGGAGGACGGACAGGTCAAGGGGGCGGGATGAGGTTGGTCGGTAGGAGATGGAGGTGCGGCTTGAGCCCCACCCCTGAGCACCAAACCATCATCTCGCAAACCATCCACAACCTTATCACCTCAGGTGACCTCCCACCCACGGCCTCCAACCTCATCGTTCCCCAACCTCGCACTGCCCGCTTCTATCTCCTTCCCAAAATCCACAAACCTGAATGCCCTGGTCGACCCATTGTCTCCGCCTGCTCCTGCCCCACCGAACTGATCTCCAACTATCTAGACTCCATTTTCTCCCCCTTGGTCCAGGAACTCCCTACCTATGTCCGTGACACCACCCACGCCCTCCACCTCCTCCAGAACTTCCAATTCCCCGGTCCCCAACACCTCATCTTTACCATGGACGTCCAGTCCCTCTACACCTGCATTCCCCATGCAGATGGCCTTAAGGCCCTCCGCTTCTTCCTGTCCCGCAGGCCCGACCAGTCCCCCTCCACTGATACCCTCATCCGCTTAGCCGAACTCGTCCTCACACTCAACAACTTCTCTTTCAATTCCTCCCACTTCCTACAGACAAAGGGGGTAGCCATGGGTACCCGCATGGGCCCAAGCTACGCCTGCCTCTTTGTAGGTTACGTGGAACAATCCCTCTTCCGTACCTACACCGGCCCTAAACCCCACCTCTTCCTCCGTTACATTG
>NW_025978322.1:0-6567 GCF_021869965.1 Rhincodon typus | reverse complement strand
GTTGTGGCACTGCAGGAGGCCCAGGATGGACATGTCGTCTGAGGAATGGGAGGGGGAGTTGAAATGGTTCGCGACTGGGAGGTGCAGTTGTTTGTTGCGAACCGAGCGTAGGTGTTCTGCAAAGCGGTCCCCGAGTCTCCGCTTGGTTTCCCCGATGTAGAGGAAGCCACACCGGGTACAGCGGATGCAGTATACCACATTGGCAGATGTGCAGGTGAACATCTGCTTGATGTGGAAAGTCTTCTTGGGGCCTGGGATGGGGGTGAGGGAGGAGGTATGGGGGCAGGTGTAGCACTTCCTGCGGTTGCAGGGAAAAGTGCCGGGTGTGGTGGAGCTGGAGGGGAGTGTGGAGCAGACAAGGGAGTCACTGAGAGAGTTGTCCCTCCGGAAAGCAGATAAGGGTGGGGAGGGAAAGATGTCTTTGGTGGTGGGGTCGGATTGCAGATGGCGGAAGTGTCGGAGGATGATGCGTTGGATCCGGAGGTTGGTGGGGTGGTACGTGAGGACGAGGGGGATTCTTTTTTGGTTTTTATTGCGTGGACGGGGTGTGAGGGATGAGGTGCGGGAGATGTGGGAGACACGGTTGAGGGCGTTCTCGACCACCGAGGAGGGGAAGTTACGGTCCTTGAAAAACGAGGACAACTGAGATGTACGGGAGTGGAATGCCTCATCCTGGGAGCAGATGCGGCGGAGGCGAAGGAATTGGGAATAGGGGATAGCATTTTTGCAGGAAGGTGGGTGGGAGGAGGAGTATTCTAGGTAGCTGTGGGAGTCGGTGGGCTTGAAATGAATATCGGTTTCTAGGTGGTTGCCCGATATGGAGACAGAGAGGTCCAGGAAGGGGAGAGAGGTGTTAGAGATGGTCCAGGTAAACTTAAGGTTGGGGTGGAAGGTGTTAGTGAAGTGTATGAACTGTTCGAGCTCCTCGTGGGAGCACGAGGCGGCGCCGATACCGTCATCAATGTAACGGAGGAAGAGGTGGGGTTTAGGGCCGGTGTAGGTACGGAAGAGGGATTGTTCCACGTAACCTACAAAGAGGCAGGCGTAGCTTGGGCCCATGGTGGACAAAGGGGGTAGCCATGGGTTTCAAAATCTCCCCTCCCCCTACCAAAACCAGTCCAGCTCGTCCCTGCCTCCCTAACCTGTTCTTCCTCCCACCTATCCCCTCCTCCCACCTCAAGCCGCACCTCCATCTCCTACCGACCAACCTCATCCCGCCCCCTTGACCTGTCCGTCCTCCCTGGACTGACCTATCCCCTTCCTAACTCCCTACCTACACTCACCTTTCCTGGCTCCATCCCCGCCTCTTCGACCTGTTTGTTTCCTCTCCACCTATCCTCTCCTCTATCCCTCTTCTATCCGCCTCCCACTCTCTCCCTATTTATTTCAAAACCCCCTTCCCCTCCCCCTTTTCTGATGAAGGGTCTAGGCCCGAAACGTCAGCCTCTCTGCTCCTATGATGCTGCTTGGCCTGCTGTGTTCATCCAGCCCTGCACCTTGTTGTCTCGGATTCTCCAGCATCTGCAGTTCCTACTATCTCCTGTCATCTTTTGTTACCTTCCTTAGACCTATCTTGTTTTATGGCAACTGGCTAAACTCCAGTTCTGACCTGTTCTGATATTGCTGGCCTGTCCTGAGCACAGTTGAAATCAGGCGATCTTTCCTGAGATACCTGAAACCTCATAGGTTTTATTGCTCCCCATAGAGCCTCTAAATTTTACTCTGTTCTCAGGCTCTTTTCTGCTTTCTGCCAATTTGGCTCAAGTGACACTTCTTGAGCCACTCTAATCCTCATGAATTTTATTGCCTCCTGTAGGGCTTTTTCATTTCCTCACCCTTCTCCACCAAGAACTGGCTTTCCCAGCCTTTCAATCTCTCTGGACTACCCTTTTCTGCTTGATCGCTACACTTTGTTATGGACCAAATTACTCCGCATTAAAAAGCTATCCCTAGCATTGGCAAGTTTGAGACTGGTTCCACACTCATAATAAACTTTAACCACTAGTACCTCTAAAGACTTTCCCATAAACCTTTTTATTATTACCCTAGAAATTAGTTTGCACCCATGTGGAAAGTCTTTTATTTTTTCCACTAGTAGTATCTGTGAGTACGCAATATCTCAGAGAATATCGTTTCTCCCTCTGACTGTTTAAAATAGTTAGGGATCGCCAGTTGGTTGAAAACAATCTGTCAGCTATTCTGGTCAACAGTCATTCCTGAGAAGACATTGACCATCCTGTGATGGTGGTGGTGGGAGGCAGCAAGTCTTAGTTGGGAGGGTCAGTTGTGGGGTGGGTGTTTGATTTTTCACTGACAACTACAGCAACACTTGAGTCACTTGACTCTACTCAGGAAAAAGCAGGCTGCTGAATTTCTGCTCCATTCAATCCACTAAGTATTCATTCCCTCCACAACTGACACAAAATGGCAGCAGTATTAACCATTTAAAAATGCAGCAACTCACCATGAGTCCTTTGACACCACCTTCCAAACCCATATCTTCTGCCACTTATAAGGGTAAGTGCAGCAGGTAGGAAAATAGGACCTAGGAGCAGAAGTAAGCTATTTAGCCCTGCTAGCTTGCATTGCCAGATCATTGTTGGTATATTTGTGGTCTAGTCTTCAGTTTCCTGTCTGCACCCATTAGTTTTTTACCTCTAAGCCACATGCCATCCTGTCTTGCAACTATATTGCCGCTTCTTCGTTATCACTAGGTCATGATCCTGGAAGTCACAGCACCATCTGGGTGTACCTACGGCACATGGATTGTAGCAGTTCCACTAGCTGATTCAATAGCACTTTCTTATGGTCAATTATAGATGGGATATAAGTATTAACTCACTTTGTCAGTGGTGCTCATATTTTGCGAATGGATAAATTAAAAATAAGAGGTACGCAGACACATTTTAAAATTCACAAGGCCAACCAATCTCCTGGGAGTGCAATAGTTCCATACTTCTTGTTCAATCAAACTGGGAGTGGACAGATTTAAGGCACATTGGGATGGAGGCTGAGGTTTTTAAAACTTTTACATCCACTGTGCCGAAAGCCACCTGTTTTTGGGGTTAAAAATACCCCCTCAACATTCAGATTTCACCAAAACAAGGTTCTCAAGATACTTAGCTTCTGTGGAAATGTACTCTAATGAGAGGCAGCACCTTCAGAAAAGGAGAAGAGGTATCTAGAAATTCATTGAAAAACAATATTAAGAACTCAATACTCTCGCAGTCACAAAAAACAATAGTACTTTTCCTCAACTGCCCTATTCCCATATGATTGCTCAATTTACTTTAATTTTTCAATTCAAATTCCTCCGTTTGCTTCTAATGGATTAACACTAACATTAAAATTAATGCAGCAAAATTTATTATGAGCTCATTAAGTGCCAATATAATCCAAATGTTGCTCTTAAGACTTTTTATTACTTATAAGGAAACAAAATTAGTCACAGGATAATCTTCAACTCTCCAGGCTATGTATTAGAAGGATAATGTAGTTTTAAAATGTTGCATGGATTCAAGTTGCTACAATTTAAATTACCATAAGACCATAAGACACTGGCCTAATTTCCGCTCCTTTCAGCCCATCGAGTCTGCTCGGCTGTTCAATCATGGCTGATAAGTTTCTTAACCCCATTCTCCCACTTTCTCCCTGTAACCCTTGATCCCCTTGACCATCAAAAACCTATCTATCTCCGTCTTAAATATACTCAATGACTGGCCTCCACAGCCTTCTATGGCAGTGAATTCTATAGAATCACCACTCTCTGGCTGAAGATGTTTCTTCTTATCTCCGATCTAAAAGGTCTTCCCTTTACTTTAAGGCTGTGCCCACGTGTCCTAGTTTCTCCTACCAATGGAAACATCTTCCCAACATCCACTCTGTCTCGGCCATTCAGTATTCTGTAAGTTTCAATTAGATCCCTCCTCATCCTCCTAAACTCCATTGAGAATAGACCCAGAGTCCTCAAACGTTCCTCATATGTTAAGCTTTTCATTCCTGGGACCATTCTTGTGAACCTTCTCTGAACCTGCTCCAGGCCCAGTATATCCATCCTGCAACATGGGGCCCAAAACTGTGTACAATACTCCAAATGTGGCCTGACCAGAGCTTTGTAGAGCCTCAGAAGTACATCCCTGCTTTTATGTTCAAGTCCTCTCAAAATAAATACCAAAGTTGCATGTATAACACAGTGTGGAGCTGGAGGAGCACAGCAGGCCAGGCAGTGTCAGAGGAACAGGAAAGTTGACGTTTCAGGTCAGGACCCTTCTGCCGAAATGGGAGAGGGGGGAGAGTGCACTGAAATAAATAGAGAGAGGAGGAGTGGGGCTGGAGAAAGTAAATGGGATGGTGTTAGATGAGTGCAGGTAGGCAGAAGTCGGGGTTGGTCAATGAGCTGGGAGAGAAGATGGACAGGTTATGTCAGGTCAAGGACATTGGGTTGTAGGCTCTCAAGGCGGAATATGAGGTGCTGCTCCTCCAGCTTCCGGGTGGCGTCATTGTGACGCTGGAGGATGACCATGATGGACATGTCATCCATGGAGTGGGAGGGGAGTTGAAATGGTTCGTGACCAGAAGATGTTGTCATTTGTCAAGAACAGAGCGCAGGTGCTCTACAAAGTGGTCTTCAAGCCTCCGCTTGGTCTCACCGATGTAGAGGAGGCCAAATCAGGAGCAACGGATGCAATAGACCACATTGATGGATGTGCAGGTGAACCTCTGTCTGATGTGAAAGGTTTGTTCGGTGCCTTGGATGGAGGTGAGGGGGGAGGTGTAGGGGCAGGTGTAGCAACCCAATGATCTCAATGTGGACTTTACCAGTTTCAAGATCTCCCCACCCCCGACCTCATCCCATGACCCACCCTCCCTCTCATCCCCGCATCCTTGACCTGACACAACCTGTCCATCTTCTCTCCCACTTATCCGCTCCTCCCACCTCACTGACCAATCCCCACCACTGCCTACCTGCACTCACCTATCACCATCCCACCTACCTTCCCCAGCCCTAAACCACCGCTCTCTATTTATTTCGGAGCTCCCTTCCCCCTCCCCCCATTTCAGAAGAAGGGTCCTGACCTGAAATGTCAACTTTCCTGCTCCTCTGATGCTGCCTCTTGGCCTGCTGTGCTCCTCCAGCTCCACATTGTGTTATCTCTGACTCCAGCATCAGCTGTTCTTACTATCCCAAAGTTGCATTTGCCTAATCCTGGATTAGAACTCCCAAGTCTCTTTGCAAATCAGACTTCTGAATTTTCTCCCCATTTAGAAAATAGTCCATGCTTCTATTCTTCTTTCCAAAGTGCATGTCCTTACACTTTCCCACATTGCACTGTATCGGCTACTTCTTTGCATACTCCCTTAACCTGTCTAAATCCTTCTGCAGCCTCCCTGCCTCCTCAATACTACCTGCCTCTCTACCTATCTTTGTATCGTCTGCAAACTTAGCCAGAATGCCCTCAATTCCTTCATCTAGATCATTAATGTATAAAGTGAAAAGTTATGGCCCCAACACTGACCCTTGTGAAACACCACTTGTCACGAGCTGCCATCCTGAGAAAGACCCTTTTAACCCCACTCTCTGCTTTCTGCCAGACAGCCAATCTTCTATCCATTCTAGTACCTTGCCTCTAACACCATGGGCCCTTGCCTCACTCATCAGTCTCCTGTGCAGCACCTTCTCAAAGGTCTTCTTGAAGTCCAGGCAGATAACATCCATTGGCTCTCCTTGGTCTAACCCGCTCATTACTTCCTCAAAGAATTCTAGCAGATTCATCAGGCATGACCTCCCCTTGATGAAACCATGCTGACTTTACTCTATTCTACCATGCACTTCCAAGCATTCAGAAATCTCATCCTTCAGAATGGACTCCAAAATCTTACCCACAACTGAAGTTAGGCTAATCAGCCTGTAATTTTCTGTCTTTTGCCTTACTCCTTTTTTAAACAGGGGTGTCACGTTAGCTATTTTCCAGTCCTCTGTGACCCTCCCTAACTCGAACAATTTCTGAAAGTAACGAAATTTTGAATTTATAGACCTTTATGTCTGGGTTTATTAGACGTCATTCATGCTAAGAGACTCATGGTATTTTTCCATCTTGGAATCTGGCTTTGGGCTATTACATTACATTTGTATCTATCTAAGCAACAACATTTGCAAAGTTTCTGTTTGTACTGATGTACTTCTAATCACATTGCATTGTATTCAACAAATAAGGACAGAAAAGACCAGAACTTGCCTAGTTCTATGTTTTAGATTCTACTAAGTTGAATTTTCCTTTTTTTTAAATAAGTCAATACTATTAAAAGCTATACATGGATTAATTTGTTCTTTAAGCGGAGGTGCACGTTTCATGAGTATTACAGCAGATAGAATTATGTCTTGTGCTTGTCTGTCATTCTGGTAAAATGCACATTGCACGTGAATATAATTTTATAGAAATGAATACTTTCAATATCAAGGATAGTAGGAACTGCAGATGCTGGAGAATCTGAGATAACAAGGCGTAGAGCTGGATGAACACAGCAGGCCAAGCAGCATCAGAGGAGCAGGAAAGCTGACGTTTCGGG
>NW_025978321.1:0-6567 GCF_021869965.1 Rhincodon typus | reverse complement strand
AACATCAAAAATTAAGTTATTTGGTGAAGTTCAGATTTTTGACTTCTGAAGTGTTTATTCCACTCCAATAAGCATGTTAGTCTAACCAACATCAAAACTTGAGTCATTTGGTGAAGTCGAGATTCCACACTTCTGAAGTGCTTATTTCACTGGCGGAAGCCTGTTCGTCAATTCAACATCAAAATTTGAGACATTGAGTGAAGTTCAGATTGTGGTCTTCTGAAGTACTTTTCCCACTGAAATAAACATGTTAGTCAAAACAGCATCAAAAGTTGAGTGTCTTGTTGAAGTTGAGATTTTGGTCTTCTGCTGTGCTTATCTCGCTTTAATAAGTACGTTAGACAAAATAATATCAAAAGTTGTGACACTTGGTGAAGTTGAGATTTCGATCTTTTGAAGTGCTTAACTCGCAGAAATGAGCATGTTAGTCAAATTAACATAAAAAATTGAGTCATTTGGTGAAGTTCCGATTTTTGTCTTCTGAAGTGGTTATCTCGCTGAAATAAGAATTTTAATCCATCCAGCATCAAAAATTATGTGATTTGGTGAAGTTGAGATTTTTGCCTTATGAAGTGCTTATCTCACTCACACAAACATGTTAGTCAAAACAACATCTGAAGTTGAGTCATTTGGTGAAGTTCAGATTTTTGACTTCTAAAGTGCTTAATTCCCTGAAATAAACATTTTAATCCAACCAGCATTAACAATTAAGTCATTTGGTGAAGTTGAGATTTTTGCCTTCTGAACTGCTTAACTCGGTGAAATAAGCATGTTATTCATAACAACATCAAATGTTGAGTCATTTGGTGAAGTTGAGATTTTTGACATCTGAATTGGTTATCTCACTCAAATAAGCATGTTAGTCAAAACGACATTAAAAATTGCGTCATCTGGTGAAATTCAGATTTGAGTATTCTGATATGCTTATCTCGCTGAAATAAGCACGTTAGTCAAACGAACATAAAAAATTGTGTCATTTGGTGAAGTTCAGATTTTTGGCCTCTGAGTTGCTTAACTCGCCGAAAGAAGCATTTTAATTTAACCAGCATCAAAAGTTAGGTCATCTGATGAAGGTGAGATTTTGATCTTCTGAAGTGCTTAACTCGCTGAAATGAGCATGTTAGTCAAATTAACATCAAAAATTGAGTCATTTGGTGAAGTTCCGATTTTTGTCTTCGGAAGTGCTTATCTCGCTGAAATAAGAATATTAATCCAACCAGCATCAAAAATTATGTCATTTGGTGCAGTTGAGATTTTTTTGCCTTCTGCAGTGCTTCTCTCACTTACATAAGCATGTTAGTCAAAACAACATCTAAAGTTGTGTCAATTGGTGAAGGTGAGATTTTTTTTTACTTCTGAAGTGCTTATCTCACTCAAATAAGCATGTTAGTCAAACCAACATCAACACTTGAGTCTTTTGGTGAAGTTCAGATTGTGGACTTCTGAAGTGCCGATCTGAGTGAAATAAGGATGTCAGCCAAAACAGAATAAAAAATTAAGTCATTTGGTGAAGTTCAGATTTTGGTCTTCTGAAGTGCTTATCTCACTGAAGTAAGCATTCGAGTCAAATCAGCATCAAAATTTATGTCCTTTGGTGAAGTTGAGATGTTTGTCTTCTGATGTGCTTATAATGCACAAATAAGCACGTCAGTCAAACGAACATAAAAAATTGTGTTATTTGCTGAAGTTCAGATTTTTGGCTTCTAAAGTGCTTATCTCGCTGAAATAAGAATTTTATTCCAACCAGCATCAAAAATTATGTCATTTGGTGAAGTTGAGATGTTTGCCTTCCGAAGTGCTTATCTCGCTGAAATAAGAATTTTATTCCAACCAGCATCAAAAATTATGTCATTTGGTGAAGTTGAGATGTTTGCCTTCCGAAGTGCTTATCTCACTCACATGAGCATGTTAGTCAAAACAGCATCTAAAGTTGAGTCACTTGGTGAAGTTGACATTATTGCCTTCTGAAATGCTTTACTCGCTGAAATAGGCATGTTAGTCAAAACAACATTAAAAATTGAGTCATTTGGTGAAGATCAGATTTTAGTCTTCTCAAGTGCTTGACTCACTGAATTAAACAATTTAGTCTAACCAGCATCAAAAATCAAGTCATTTGATGAAGTTGAGATTTTTGACTTCCATACTGCTTATCTCGCTGAAATAAGCATTTTAGTCCAACCAGCATCAAAAGTTATGTCCTTTGGTGAAGGTGAGATTTTAGTCTTCTGATATGCTTATCTCGCTGAAATAAGCACGTTAGTCAAAACAATATCAAAAGTTGTGACATCTGGTGAAGTTGAGATTTTGATCTTCTGAAGTGCTTAACACGCTGAAATGAGCATGTTAGTCAAATTAACATCAAAAATTGAGTCATTTGGTGAAGTTCCGATTTTTGTCTTCTGAAGTGCTTATCTCGCTGACATAAGAATTTTATTCCAACCAGCATCAAAAATTATGTCATTTGGTGAAGTTGAAATTTTTGCCTTCCGAATTGCTCATTTCACTCACATAAGCATGTTCGTCAAAACAACATCTAAAGTTGAGTCATTTGGTGAAGTTGAGATTTTAGACTTCTGAAGAGCTTAACTCGTGAAATAAGCATGTTATTCAAAACAACATCAAAAGTTGAGTCATTTGGTGAAGTTGAGATTTTTGACATCAGAATTGGTTATCTGTCTCAAATAAGCATCTTAGTCGAAACTACATTAAAAATTGAGTCATTTGGTGAAGTTCAGATTTTAGTCTTCTCAACTGCTCAACTCACTGAATTAAACATTTTAATCTAAGCAGCATAAAAAATCCAGTCATTTGATAAAGTTGAGGTTTTTGACTTCTATCGTGCTCATCTCACTGAAATAAGCATTTTAGTCCAACCAGCATAAAAATTTATGTCCTTTGGTGAAGTTGAGATTTGGGTCTTCTGTTATGCTTATCTCGCTGAAATAAGCACGTTGGTCAAACGAACTTAAAAATTGTGTCATTTGGTGAAGTTCAGATTTTTGGCTTCTGAGTTGATTAACTCGCTGAAAGAAGCATTTTAATGTCACCAGCATCAAAAGTTAGGTCATCTGGTGAAGGAGAGATTTTAGTCTTCTGAAGTGCTTAACTCACTGAAATGAGCATGTTAGTCAAATTAACATCAAAAATTGAGACATTTGGTGAAGTTCCGATTTTTGTCTTCTGAAGTGGTTATTTCGCTGAAATAAGAATTTTAATCCAACCAACATCAATAATTATGTCATTTGGTAATGTTCAGATTTTTGCCTACTGAAGTGCTTATCTCACTCACATAAACATGTTAGTCAAAACAACATCAAAAGTTGAGTCATTTGGTGAAGTCGAGATTCTACACTTCTGAAGTGCTTATTTCACTGGCGGAAGTCTGTTCATTAATCCAAAATCAAAAATTGAGTCATTTCGTGAAGTTCAGATTTTTGGTCTTCTGAAGTGCTAATCTCACTGAAATAAGCATGTTAGTCCAAACAGCATCAAAAGTTGAGTGTCTTGTTGAAGTTGAAATTTTGGTCTTCTGCTGTGCTTATCTCGCTGAAATAAGCACGTTCGTCAAAACAATATCAAAAGTTGTGACATTTGGTGAAGTTGAGATTTTGATCTTCTGAAGTGATTCACTCGCTAAAATGAGCATATTATTCAAATTAACATCAAAAAATGATGTCATTTGGAGAATTTCCGATTTTTGTCTTCCTAAGTGCTTATCTCGCTGAAATAAGAACTTTAATCGAACCAGCATCAAAAATTATGTCAGTTTTTGAAGTTGAGATTTTTGACTTCTGAAGTGCTTATCTCACTCAAATATTCCATGTTCGTCAAAACAACATCTAAAGTTGAGTCATTTGGTGAAGTTGAGATTTGGATCTTCTGAAGTGCTTTTCTCACTCAAATATTGTATGTTAGTCAAATCAACATCAAAAGTTGAGTCACTTTGTGAAGTTCAGATTTTTGGTCTTCTGAAGTGCTAATCTCACTGAAATAAGCATGTTGTCAAAACAGCATAGAAAGTTGAGTGTCTTCGTGAAATTGAGATATTGGTCTTCTGATACGCTTATCTCACGCAAATGATTATGTTAGTCAAACCAACATCAAAACTTGAGTCATGTGGTGAAGTTCAGATTTTGGTTTTCTGGAGTGCTTATCTGAATGAAATAAGCACGTTAGTCAAAACAGCATTAAAAATTATGTAATTTGGTGAGATTTTTTGACATCTTAAGTGCTTATCTCACTCAAATAAGCATGTTAGTCTAACCAACATCAAAACTTGAGTCATTTGGTGAAGTCGAGATTCTTCACTTCTGAACTGGTTATTTCACTGGAGGAAGCCTGTTAGTCAATCCAACATCAAAGTTTGAGTAATTTAGTGAAGTTCAGATTTTCGTCTTATTGAAGTGCTTTTCCCGCTGAAATAAGCATGTTAGTCAAAACAGCATCAAAAGTTGAGTGTCTTGTTGAAGTTGAGATTTTGGTTTTCTGCTATGCTTATCTCGTTGAAATAAGCAGGTTAGTCAAAACAATATAAAAAGTTGAGACATTTGGTAAAGTTGAGATTTTGATCTTCTGAAGCGCTTCACTCGCTGAAATGAGCATGTTCGTCAAACGAACAGCAAAAATTGAGTCATCTGGTGAAGTTCAGATTTTTATCTTCTGAAGTGCTTATCTCGCTGAAATAAGAATTTTAATCAAACCAGCATCAAAAATTATGTGATTTGGTGAAGTTGTGATTTTTGCCTTCCGAAGTGCTTATCTCACTCACATAAGCATGCTCGTCAAAACAACATCTAAAGTTGAGTCATTTGGTGAAGTTGACATTATAGACTTCTGAAGTGCTTATCTCACTCAAATAAGCATGTTAGTCAAAACAGCATGAAAAATTATGTCATTTGGTGAGGCTGAGATTTTTTGACATCTTAAGTACTGATCTCACTCAAATAAGCATGTTATTCTTACCAACATCAAAACTTGAGTCATTTATTGAAGTTCAGATTTTGGTCTCCTGAAGTGCTTATCTGAGTGAAATAAGCATGTTAGTCAAAACAGCCTAAAAAAATTGTCATTTGGTGAAAGTGAGATTTTTGACCTCTGATGTGCTCATATCACTGAAATAAGCATTTCAGTCATACCAGCATCACAAGTTGAGTGCTTTGGTGAAGTTGCGATTTTGGTCTTCTGATATACTTATCTAACTGAAATAAACACCTCAGTCAAAACAAGATCAAAAATTGAGTCATTTGGTGAAGTTGAAATTTTTGATTTCTGAAGTGCTTATCTCACTGAAATAAGCGTGTTAGTCAAACCAACATCAAATCTTGAGTCATTTGGTGAAGTTCAGATTAAGTCTACCGAAGAGCTTAACTCGCTGAAATAAGCAATTTATTCCAACCAGCATCAAAACTTGAGTCATTTGGTGAAGTTGACATCTTAGCCTTCTGAAAGAAGCGTTTTAATCCAACCAGCATCAAAAGTTGAGTCATTTGGTGAAGTTGAAATTTTTGACTTCTGATGTGCTTGTCTCACTCAAATAAGCATTTACGTCATACCAGCATCAAAAGTTGACTGTTTTGGTGAAGTTGCGATTTTGGTTTTCACATATGCTTATCTAACTGAAATAATAACTTTACTCAAAAGAACATCAAAAATTGAGTCATTTGGTGAAGTTCGGATTTCTGTCTATTGAAGTGCTTAACTCGTTGAAGAAAGCATTTTAATCAAACGAGCATCAAAAATTAAGTTATTTGGTGAAGATGTGATTTTTGCCTTTAGACGTGCTTATCTGACTCAAATATACATGTTAGTCAAAACAACAGCAAAAGTTGAGTCATTTGGTGAAGTTGAGATTTTGGTCTTCTGACGTGCTTATCTCAAATAAATCAACATGTCATTCAAACCAACATCAAAAACCATTTGCTGAAGTTGAGATATTAGTCTACCGATGTGATTATCTGAGTGAAATAAGAATGTTAGTCAAAACAGCATCAAAAACAAAGTCATTTGTGGAGGTTGAGATTTTTGTCTTCTGAAGTGCTTAAATCGCTGAAATAAGCATGTTAGTCAAACCAACATCAAAACTTAAGTCATTTGGTGAAGTTCAGATTTTGGTCGTCTGAATTGCTTATCTCACTGAAATTAGCATGTTGTCAAAACAGCATAAAAATTTAAGTGTCTTGTTGAAGTTGAGATTTTGGTGCTCTGCTATGCTTATCTCGCAGATATAAGCACGTTCGTCAAAACAACATTAAAACGTGTGTCATTTGGTGAAGTTGAGATTTTGATCTTCTGAAGTGCTTAACTCGCTGCAATGAGCATGTTAGTCAAACTAACATCAAAGATTGAGTCATTTGGTGAAGTTCAGATTTTTGACTTCCGTAGTGCTCATCTCGCTGAAATAAGCATTTTTTTTTGTCATAACAGCATTAAAAGTTATTTCCTTTGTTGAAGCTGAGAGTTAAGTGTTCTGATATGCTTATCTCACCGAAATAACCATGTTAGTCGAACCATCATCAAAACGAGAGTCATTTGGTGCAGTTCAGGTTTTGGTATTCTGAAGAGCTTGAC
>NW_025978320.1:2832-6568 GCF_021869965.1 Rhincodon typus | reverse complement strand
ACGAGTGTCATAAGATAAGTACAAATAGTGTGAGTGGAGTGTCGGCATGCTGAATAACAAGTCTTTACAGGTGATCAAAAGCGTCAAACAGTGTAAGTAAAGTGTCAGTGACGCTTTTGATCACCTGTAAAGACTTGTTATTCAGCGTGCCGACACTCCACTCACACTATTTGTACTTATCTTTTGACACTCGTAATTATGTGGAATTATATTGCCTTTATCTCTTTGCCTAGTGTGCCTGTGTGCCTGTGCCTGTGTGCTTCCCTCCACCTGATGAAGGTGTACTGCTCCAAAAGCTTGTGATTTCAGATAAATCTCTTGGACTGTAACCTGGTGTCATGTTATTTCTGACTTTGTCCACCCCAGCCCAACACTGGCACCGTCATAGTTATTACATAAGGTCTGGACCAGAAACTGAACATTCCTATTTATTCTGCCATGGCAGTAATCGCTTTCTTCAATGAGGTTGGGATGTTGAGATAACATTGAAGAGTAGTTATGATGGTGTTAAACAAAAATAGATTATTTTTACTATAGCAATGAAGGAGGTTAGAATCAAGTGCGTGCAACTCTGCAACTCAGGAGCAGCTGCAATATCCACGCTTTTCTAAAATGGTCTATACTGTCCATTTTTCTTTGTTATTTATATAAATGATTTTGATGAGAAAATAGGAGGCATAGCTAGTAACTTTGCAGATGACACCAAAATTGGTGGTATAGTGGACAGTGAAGAACGTTATCTAAGATTACAAACAGATCTTGATCAATTGGGTCAATGGGCTGAGGAGTAGCAGATGGAGTTTAATTTGGATAAACGTAAGGTATTGCACATTGGTAATACAAACAAGGACAGGACATATACAATTAATGGTAAGGTCCTGAGTAGTGTTGTAGACCAGAGAGACCTAGGGGTTCAGGAACATAATTCTTTGAAACTTGCATCACAGGTAGACAGGATGGTTAAGAAGGTGTTCAACATGCTTGCCTTCATTACTCAGTCCTTTGAATATAGGAGTTGGGACGTCATGTTGAGATTGTACACGATGTTGGTGAGGCCTTTTCTGGAGTACTGTGTGCAGTTCTATAGGAACTGCTATAGGAAGAATAGTATTGAATTGGAGAGGTTTCAGAAAAGATTTACCAGCATTTTGCTGGGAATGGAGGATTTAAGTTATAAAAATAAACTGAAAAGGCTGGGATGATTTTCACTGGAGTGTAGGAGGTTGACGGGTGACCTTTATTGAGGTTTATAAAATCATGAGGGGACATAGATCAGGTGAATAGCGAGGGTGTAGGGTGGGGTGTTCAAAATTAAGGGGCAAATTTCTAAGGTAAGAGGAGAAAGATTTAAAAAGGACATGAAAAAGAATGGCAGAGAGTGGTTTGTGTGTGGAATGAACTACCAGAGTAAATGGTAGATGCAGGTACGGTTACAATGTTTAAAAAGACATTTGGATAAGTTTGTGTCTAGGAAAGGTTTGGAGGGATATAGGTCAAGCACAGGCAGGTCAGACTAGTTTAGTTTGGGAACATGGTTGGTGTGGACTGGTTGGACTGAAGAGTCTGTTTCCGTGTTGTTTGACTCTATGACTCTAAGTGCCATTAAGGCAGTTTCTGATGAGGTACTGAGACGATATATTTTGCTCACATGCCATTAGTGAGCAACAGTCACCAAAGTAGGACTAAGATTGCTTCCCAATTTGCAGATGTGTAAGAACGTAAGTATTCAACGATTATGAGCATTTAGTATTTCGATAATTTGCTTCAGCTTTTGTCATGAATTCATATGGATCTCTCTATGCCTAAGGAAAAACAAATCACAATTTTTATCCATGTTGCTTGGTGATCATGTCCAACAATGAGCAATTTTACTCTGAATTGCTATTTTGATTATCTGCTACTTATTGGTGACTAGGTAAAATGAACAAACAATGAATAAATTGTACATTTTTAAGAATTTTTAATATGGTTTTGATATTATATTTTCAAAAACTGTTGCTATTGCACCTGACACCTCAATCCAAAAATCTTTGATCTGTTGATCTGTGGAATATCTGCACTACAATTTGGAATTTTGTTAATGTAGACACTGTGATAGTAAGATAACAAAGTAAGTCATTTTTGCATCAATTAACATAAATGACAGAGACATTATTTTCATTAAATTTCACTTTTGTGGGATACTGCAAAAATGTTTCTCATATTTCAATATATAGAAATTATTATTTAAATGTGCATCCAAAATATTGTTATGTTTAATCTTGGCATTCTCAATTTGCCAATCAAGAAGGTGGAAACTAATGATAAATGAAAATAATGTGACTGCGTTTTTTTTTGTTTATGAAATTAGAGTGTTCTTTGCTAGGCCAATATTTATTGCCCATAGGGCAGTTCAGACTCAATCACTTTGCTGGTGGGCTGGACTCACATGTAAGCCAAACCAGGTAAGAAGGACAAATTTCCTTCTTGAAAGGAAAGGAATAAACCAGATGGAGTTTTACAATCAGTAGTGATGGTACCATTGGTAGCTTTTTATTCCAGATTTTGTTGAATTCAAATTTCACTATCTGCCATGGTATTTGAAACGATATCCCAAAAGCATTATCCTGTGGTGCTGGATTACTAGTCTAATGACATTACTATTGGACCACTACCTCCCTATATCTGAGATGTTTTCATCTTAGATAATTCTTCCTCAGCAAACTTGGGACAAGAAATTAAAACTGCATTAGTTGATGTGGTCACAATTCTGAAGATTAATTCAATTGATTTTGCATACTGGGTTTGACAGACACGTTAAATGTAATTTAAATGTTACTTCATATTTCAGACGATCAAATCAAATCTGACCAGAGAGAATGACTTCATGAAAGAAAGTGTAAAGACTCTCTCAGACCAAATGAAGAAATATGAAAACTATTCTGATATTATGCTGAGTGTAAAGAAGGAAATTTCTAAACTAGGCCTGCAGCTACTACAGAAGGATGCAGCTATGGAAGATATGCAAAAGGTAACAATTGAGTTAATATTTTACAAGGAGTCTTCTAAAGACTGCCACTATTTATGTTTATTGCACAAAACTTTGTTTATTATGTAACCAATGATGCATTTTTATTACTAGAACATCATTCTGTCAATTGAATTATATGAATCATTCCTTTGTGAAAAAGTGACAATAAAATATCTAATATTGCATTCTAAGACAACCAGCATGAATATGAAACAATAACAAATAGGTGTGCTGTGCAATCACATAATATAGGTTCTCAATACTAAATAATAAATTACTTACCAATTTGTGTGCCAGTTTCAGCTTTGAGTAGTCACAGGTCAACTTAGTAATATTAGTACAAGTAGATTGCTTTTATATCTGTCAGGGTGGACTTGCTAACAGAACTTGCACATTTTTATACTTCTGTATGCACTTGCCGTTAAAGTTTAGATTCAAAGTTCCCGACTTGAAAAGCTGATTTAATTGCAACTCTGGACATAGAACCTGTTGTTGCACACCAAGCCTTTCAACAAACAAAGTAAAGGCAAAGTTAGTAGGAACTACAGATGCTGGAGAATCTGAGATAACAAGGTGTAGAGCTGGATGAACACAGCAGGCCAAGCAACATCAGAGGAGCAGGAAAGTTGATGTTGCGGGCCTAGACCCTTCTCCAGAAATGGGGTTAGGGTTGGGGATTCTGAAATAAATAGGGAGAGAGGGGGAGGCGGATAGAAGATTGATAAG
>NW_025978320.1:0-2732 GCF_021869965.1 Rhincodon typus | reverse complement strand
CTCTCCACCTATCTTCTCCTTTATCCATCTTCTATCTGCCTCCCCCTCTCTCCCTATTTATTTCAGAATCCCCTTCCCCTCCCCCATTTCTGAAGAAGGGTCTAGGCTCGAAATGTCAGCCTTCCTGCTCCTCTGATGCTGCTTGGCCTGCTGTGTTCATCCAGCTCTACACCTTGTTATCAAAGTAAAGGCAAATGTTTGATGACTTCAGTGAGTAGTAATTGAAGGATTAACACTGGCAAAGATGTGATGGATCAATGTCCGGTTTACTTTTAGGTTGTAAAATAGGAACCAGCTCCATACGTCAGTGTGATTTGTCCAGGGTATAGCAATCACCAGGCACAGTCAGGCAAGTCCCAACTAATATTTAGCATGGAGCTAAAATAAACTGGAATGGTCCAACATAGTAAGACCATAAGATATAGGAGCAGAAGTAGGCTGTTCGGCCCATAGATTCTCCTCCGGCATGCGATCATGGCTGATATGTTTCTCAACCCCATTCTCCTGCCTTCTCTCCGTAACCCTGGATTCCCTGACAAAACAAGAACCTATCTATCACTGTCTTAAATGCACTCAATGACTTGGCCTCAACAGTCCTCTGCGGCAATGAGTTCCACAGATTAACAACACTGTAGGTGAAGAAATTCCTTTTCATCTCAGCTCTAAAGGGTCATCCCTTTACTGTGAGGCTGTGCAACTGAGTCGTAGTCTCTCCTACTCATGGAAACATCTTGTCCATGTCCACTCTATCCAGGCCTCCTGGTATTCTGTAACAAGGACAATTCAATGACATCCCTCTAATCTTTCTAAACTCCATTGAGTACAGACCCAGAGTCCTCAACTACTAGTCTAACATTTTAACATTGGTTGCAAGCTGCTTGTATCTTTTCATGTAGGAAGACTGGAGGAAGGAGAGACATGGGAACCAACTGAGCAGGTTGGAGCTGGCAGGTGTATATTGAAGAATGGAATATCACCAGTGAATGCAGGATGCAGAAGAGTACCAAGAAGAAAAACCTAGTAAAACCAGTGAATGAGACATACTGCTCTGACCCATCTTGTACACTTCTAAATGGAGGCCCAGTATGACATGTATGTTCATTTCCAGTTGTTACTGGTTTGTACTGCCTTTCCCTAAAATAAAGGAGATGGGAGGAGAACCACCAACCAGAGTTTAGGAACTTGGGGTTCGAGGATGAGACAGCACGTGACAGGCTAATAAAAAGATGTTCAGAACTGGGACAAAGATACAGCAGGAAAGACTATCTAGCAGACTGCAGGATGTAGGGTTGAGCAACGGTATGTATCAGAAATATTGAGATCTGAGTGTGCTGGTAGCACAGGGAAGGAGGGAAAGAAAAGAAAACCCCAGCAAAAAGCTTAAATCAAAGGTTCTGGAGGATTGTGAAGTTTTTCATGATAACCAAATGTATGACATTTATTTTCAGAACACACCTGGATCAATGGCCAAAGTTGTAAAAAAACATTCAAATAAAGCAGAAAACAAAATAAAAGTACCAGCTCGAACACCTCCTCACAAAGTGCCAAAAGACAAAACAATTAAAAAAAAGAAGCCAGTTACAAAAGCAAAATTAGTTACACTACCAAAAGTACCACAACCTACCATCAAGACCAAGCCTGGTATCCGTCAGCCAGGTATTGTAAAAAGTGTTACCTATTACAAAGCAGGAAGACTTGAAGAAATGGGAAATAGTGGCAAGAGTAAGTTTAAACAAAGTTCTTTATATTTTCACACTCCTTATTTTGTTCTAGAAATTGTGTAATTTTCCAAATGAAATGAATAAAACTTCAATTAAATCATGAAACTGATTCAGCAAGATCTATAGGTAAGTAATCTACATTCTAGGTAATGCAAATTGAGGCCCCCACATGCCCCTGCATTTTCCTGCCAACTGACAGCCTACATGCACTGGTTTATCAGTCAGGCAGGATGGCACTTGCTCATCTCGTCTGGAACTGAAGTAATTATAGCCCAGGTGGGATGAAGCCCTTAAATGATCATTAATTGAGTTTCTCCAGAAATTTCTGTTTTTTGTTGTTAAAGGCCTTAACTGGTAGCTGTTCAGGAAGATCAAGCATGGAACCGTGGGCTTTCCTGCCCAGCACATAATTTCTGAGATAGCAGGAAGGAGGTGGGTATATCCTCAGTGACAACCTACCCAAGTAGTTACCCTTCTTGCCACTGTCACTACCACTTCTATTGAGGAAGAATTGCAGCCATAGTCTCTTAAAGAATGTCAATTATTAGTTCTTTGCAAAAACTGATTAAAATTAAATCCAGCTTGGGTCCCTGCTGCTACTTATTTCCAAGAGACAAATCTCACTATAAAAACACTGGACTACAAATATTAATTCAATGTTTCTTTACTTAAAGTTAATCCATTGAGGAAAGCAGAAACATTTCTGCACCATCATCAATTTAAAATGAGCGTTTAACTTTCTTGACCCATGAAAAAAATCAGCAAATTTTGAAGAGCAGGGAAAAGTAAAATTGAGTTGGCAGATATTCCAGCCACAGTGGCGAGGGCCAAAGCAGCAGAGTAGATCAGCTTCTCTGTCTCAGATTGAGACACCTTAATGTGGCAGTTTATTGTTACTTTAATCCTCCAGTGAGCTACAATAATGTCGCCAAAGCTGAGTACTACATTTATTCAAATATTAAAATATATTAAAGAAAGACCAATGATAAATGAAACATGTTTCAGAGATAG
>NW_025978319.1:0-6569 GCF_021869965.1 Rhincodon typus | reverse complement strand
GCCTCCCCCTTTCTCCCTATTTATTTCAGAATCCCCTTCCCCTCCCCCATTTCTGAAGAAGGATCGAGACCTGAAATGTCAGCTTTCCTGCTCCTCTGATGTTGCTTGGTCTGCTGTGTTCATCCAGCTCTACACCTTGTTATCTCTATCGTCCAACAGGTTTATTTGAAATCACAGGCTTTCAAAGCACTGCTCCTTCATCATGTGAAGTGAGTCCCAACAAAGGAGCAGCGCTCTGAAAGCCAGTGATTTCAAATAAACCTGTATAACCTACAACCTGGTGTCGTGTGAATTCTGACTTTGTCCACCCCAGTCCAAAACCAGCACCTCCACATCATATCTAAACAATGAGTGACACTTTCAGAGATAGTGGCTATAATGTGTGATTGCTTGACGGTGTTAGTGCTGGGCTAGCTACTCGGGTAATGTACTAAAAAACCCAGGTTCAAATCCCACCAGAGCAGACTGTGGAATTTGAATTCAATAAAAATCTAGAATTAAGAGTCTCATTCTGACATGATTATTAGAAAAAACCCATTTAGTTCACTGTTGAGGGAATCTGCTGTCTTAACCTGGTCTACATGTGACTCCAGACCCACACCAAGGTGGTTGATTCATAACTGCCTCTCGGGCAATTTTTAAAAATTCATCGAATCAGCCATTCAGCCCATCGTGTCTGCATTGACCCTCCGAAGAGCATCCAACCATGTTTACCACAGCCAATCCACCTAATCTGCACAGCTTTAGACTGTGGGAGGAAACTGAAGCACACAGAAGAAACCCATGCAGACACGGGGATAATGTGCAAACTCCACACAGACTGTCACCTGAGGCTGGAATCAAATCCGGGTCCCTGGTGCTGTGAGGTACCAGCGTTAGCAATTAGGTATGTGCATAAATGCTGGCCTAATCAGCAACAACAATATCCTGTGAATGAGAGATAGTAGGAACTGCAGATGCTGGAGAATCTGAGATAACACAGTGTAGAGCTGGATGAACACTGCAGGCCAAGCAGCATCATAGAAGCAGGAAGGCTGACGTTTCGGGCCTCGACCCTTCTTCAGATTCCTGTGAATGAATACTTTAAAAAAAGATATTCCCCTTCTCTCATCCAGGAGATCAGTAGAGATGCCTATAGATCCCACCCATCCCTCCAGCTCAAGTCAATTAACTCAACACAAGTAGGGTTCAGCCTATCAGCTTCACCAAATGTGATAGTTATATTACAGCACAAAAGCAGGCCTTTCCATGGTTATCCTGCACAACAGTCCCTTCATCTCACCCCATCAACATATCTTCCAGTCTTTTGTCCCTCAGTTAGTTCCCTGTTCAATACTGTTTCGTTCAACCTCACCCATGGTGAATGGAGATTCCTCATTCTCACCACCTTCTCTTCAAAATGAATTTCTACTGAAGCCCCGAATAACCAAATCTTATCATTTTGGCTCCAAGTTCTAATCACACTCATTGCAAATTGGATCATTATCTCTATACCCACTTCTGTTGATCACTTGTAAAATGTGCAAATGGCTCAGGCTGGTCTGACTGATCTTGTGTTATTCATAATAGAGCCCTAGTACATCCAGTGCATTCATTTCCAAAATAGGTCCTTATAGATTGTGTTCTCCCTGGGCCACAGAGTTTAAAATGTTTCAAGTCTGATGTGGCTCATCTTCAGAACTGAAGGGAGCTAGAAAATGATTTTTTGTTTATTCTGTTGGCAGAGTGGGAGGAGGATTGTGTGGGGCAGATGGTGAGGGTGCCCAGAGTGAAAGACAAAGGGAATGCTGATAGTAGGAGGGGAAAGATACGGTTGTAGATTTGGCGTTTATGCTGGTGTTAAAAGCAGGAAATAAGCTAGCTCTGCAGAGGCCAAACCCAAGCAGACAAAACATGCGGTTGGCAGGGAGCCAGAAGTTTATAATCAAATTGAAAACTGTGTTCATGGTTTAAAGTCAGCCTGAAGATTGTAAAGCGCTCAGGTAAGAAACTACGCATTGCTCCCCCATCTCATGTTGGGCTTTACCTTGGACAAAGCTGTAAGCTTGAGAGCAAGATTAATTAGTAAAGTTAGATCATGTGGGATTCAGAGCGAAATTGCCAATTGGATACAAAATTGACCTGATGGTAGGAGATAGAGGGCAGTGGTGGAGGATCATTTTTTGGACTGGAGGCCTGTGACCAGCAGTGTTCCACAGGGATTGGTTCAGGGCCCACTTTTGTTTGTCATCTATATTGGCGATTTGGATGAGAATATAGGACGCATAGTTAGTAAATTTTTGGATGACACCAAAATTGGTGATATAGAGGACAGTGAGGAAGCTTATCTAAGATTACAAAGAGATCTTGATCAATTGGGTTAATGGTCTGAAGGGTGGCAGATGGAAATTAGTTTGGATAAATGCGAGGTATTGCATTGTTTTAAAACAAACAAGGGCAGGACTTATACAATTAATGGTAAGGCCCTGGGGAATGTTTTCAAACTGAGACACCCAAGGTTTCAGGGACATAATTCTTTAAAACTTGTGTCACAGGTAGACAGGATAGTTAAGAAACCTTTTAGCATGCTTGCCTTCATTGCTCAGACCTTTGAATATAGGAGTTGGGACGTCATGTTGAGGTTGTATTGAAAGTTACTGAGGCCTCTTCTAGTCTACTATGTGCAGTTCTGGTGGCCCTGCTACAGGAAAGATATTATTAAATTTGAGAGGTCTCCGAAAAGATTCACTAGGATGTTACTGAGAGGGTTGGAGTAATAGGCTGGATAGGCTAGGGCTTTTTGCACTGGAGTGAAGGAGACTGAAAGGTGACCTTATGAAGGTTTCTAAAATCATGAGGAGTATAGATAAGAAGAATAGCAAAGATCTTTTCCCTGGGGTAGGGGGTATGGTTTCAAAACGAGCAGGCATATTTTTAGGGTGAGAGGAGAAAGTTTTAAAAAGGATATGAGGGGCAACTTTTTTTACACAGCGAATGATTCGTGTGTTGACCAAACTGCTCGAGGAAGTGGTGGATGCATGTGTAGTTACAACATGTAAAAGGCATTTGGATAAGTACATGAGTAGGAAAGGTTTGGAGGGATATGGGCTAAATGCAGTCAAGTGGGACGAGGACAGTTTGGGAACATGATTGGAGTGGACTAGTTGGGTTGAAGGGTCTGTTTCTGTGCTCTATGACAGTAAGATGGTTTATTGTAATGGTAAGCCACCATAAGGTTGGAGGTCATTCTTGTGGAAAGATGGAGGTGATCTGCAATGTGGTCATCCAGGCATTGTTTAACCTTGCCAATATTGAAGAGACATTGTTGTAATTGCTGAAGTAAAACCATTATTTTTTCATGCTCTTAAGTTCCACAAAAGGAACATATTGGACACGAGGCATTAACTCTGTTTCTTTTCTCTCTCTCCACAGATGCTGCCAGACCTGCTGAGTTTCTCAAGAACTTTTATTGATTTTGGAAGTCTTTGCTTGATCTTTTAATGTTGACATGTGGCCTTTCCTTTTGGGATAGACAGAGTTCATTTGACATCTCACCTGACATCCCCCAGTGATGAAACATTGTGACTTTCCATGACCTTTTGTTTCCTTTCTCATGAATATATTTAGTTGCACAAACATGATGACTAAGTGACATTCCCAGATTGGTATATTCCCACAGAACACTCACGTCTTCTGGCCTATTGACAAGCACTGCAGAGGCACAATGTGTCAGAGAGATGTTTTGTTTTTAGCCAGATGCTGAGAAACGCAGTGAAGCCTAACAAGCACACAGTGGCAACACTCAGAGTAAAATGAAAATAGCATTGAATCAACAGCACAGTAAGAGGCCATTCAATACAAATGATCGTTGACACTCTGCAAAAATCAGCCACTTAGCCCTTTAATGCCTAAGAAAGAGAGGAAATAGAGTAGGAATAATTAAGCCATTTATCAGGTTAGGAGCATAGGAATAGGAGTAGGCCATTCAGCCCCTCCAGCCTGTTCTACCATTCAATGAGATCATAGCTGATCTGTGCCCTAACTCCCTACAGAGACAAAACAAAAACGGCAGATGCTGGAATCCAGGTGGACAAACAGGAGGCTGGAAGAACACAGCAGGCCAGGCAGCATCTGGAGGAAAGGAACAGTCAACGTTTCAGGGTATTACCTTTCATCAGGACTGGATGTGGGGTTAGGGGAAGCTGCAGATAAGGGTGGGGAGGGGAGGGTAGTGGAACGGTGGTGATAGGTGGACACTGGTAGTAGGTACGACCCGGTTGGTCAATGGGAGGGATGAATCCAGTTGGTGGCTAGAAGTTTACAGGGGAAGGTGCCGGGCGGGTTGGAGTGGTTGGTGGGGAGTGTGGCGTGAACTAAGTAGTGGCGAAGGGAATAGTCCGCATCCAACGTATCACCCTCAAACACTTCTGCCAACTCCAATTAGACCCCATCACCTGGAACATCTTCCACTTCCCACCCCTCCCTGCCTATTGCAAAGACCATTCCCTTCCCCATTCCTTAGTTCACGCCACACTCCCCACCAACCACTCCAACCCACCCCGTACCTTCCCCTGTAACCGTAAAAGATGCAACACCTGCCCACACAATACCTCCCTCACCTCCATCCAGGGGCCTAAACAGTCCTTCCAAATGACACAGAGTTTCACCTCCATCTCCTCCAACCTAGTCTATCATATCCAGTGCTCCAAATGTGGCCTTCTCTATGTCAGTGAGACCAAATGTAGACTGGGTGATTTTTTTCGCTGACCATCTTCCCTGGCCTATAATGGCTAGCCTAACCTCCTGGTCACTGCCCATTTCAACCCCCCTCCCACTCCACCTCCGACATGTCCGTTCTCAGCCTCCTCCAGTGTGGCAGTGGCTCGCAATGCAAATTTGAAGAACACCACCTTGTCTTCCGTCTGGGCACCCTACAGCCCAGAGGACTCAACATTGAGTTCTCTAATTTCAAATAACCTCCCCACCCATTCCCCAGCTCCCCTTCCAGCCCCACCTCCTCCCATCCATTCCTCCTTCTGACCCATCCTTCCAGCTACCAACTGGATTCATCTCTCCCATTGACTAACCAGGTCGTACTTACTACCAGTGTCCACCTATCACCACTGTTCCAATATACCCCTCCCCTCCATCTTTATCTGCAGCTCCCCCTACCCCCACATCCAGTCCTGAAGAAGGGTAATACCCGAAACATTGACTGCTCCTTTCCTCCAGATGCTGCCTGTCTTGCTGCATTCTTTCAGCCTCCTGTTTGTCTACCCTAACTCCATATGCCTGCCTTGGGCCCATATCCCTTGATACCCTTGCTTAATATAAAATTTGTCTATCTCAGATTTAAATAGAACAATTGAATTAGTGTCGACAGTCATGGAAGAGTGTTCCAATCCTCCACTATTCTTTGTGTGTAGAAGTGCTTTCTAACATCTCTCCTGAATGGACTGGCCCTAACTTGGTGTATTAGTCGGATATTACTGAATTAGTACAGAAACAGGCTATTCGGCAACAGTCTGTTCATGATGTATTAGGTCCATAAGACCATAGGACTTAGAAGCAGGCTATACAGTCCATTGGGTCTGCTCTGCCATTTGATGTAATCATGTCTGATCCTCTGTAAGACCATTAGATGATGGAACAGAAATAGGCTATTCAGCCCATCAAGGCTGCTCCACTATTCAACATGATCATGTTTGATCCTTTGCAAGACAGTAAGATTATTGAACTGAATTAGATCGTTCAGCTTAGCAGGTCCATTCAGGCATTCAATGAGATACTAATCCTTCAACTCTACTTTACAACATTTCCCCATAACCTTTGACTCCCTTACTGATCAAAACTCTGCCTTTCACCAGAAGAATCAGAGCTAAGTCCTGAATGATTTAACACCAATATTGATACATCCTCACCAGACAGAAACTGGTGGAACAGTAAACTATGAGGAGGGTCGAAAGAATCAGCAGAGGGGTAGGGACAGTTTATGCAAGCGGGCAGCAAAATAGCAGATTGTGGAAAATGTGGCAAACGTGGCAGTCCTTGCTTAGGAATAGAAAAACAGATTTTAAAATAAGTTGTGAGAATGCTTAAATGCTTACCTTAAGAATTTGTGATCATTGCACGAAGAACACAGAAAGTTAGCACACAGAAACAATAAGAAATTTGGAAAGTAAACAGCAATCTGCATTTATATTGGATACAAGAGCAAGCCATTATGCTGCAGTTCTGCAGGGACCATGTCTGGAATACAATGTCTCGTTTTGTGTTCCATACTGAAAGACGGATACATTACTTTTCAGATGGAGCAATGAATAGGAGGTAACACGGTGTAGAGCTGGATGAACACAGCAGGCCATGCAGCATCAGAGGAGCAGGAAAGCTGACGTTTCGGGTCGAGACCCTTCTTCAGAAATGGGGGAGGGGAAGGGGGTTCTGAAATAAATAGGGAGAGAGGGAGAGGCGGATAGAAGATGGAAAGAGGAGAAGATAAGTGGAGAGGAAACAGACAGGTCAAAGAGGTGGGGATGGAGCCAGTAAAGGTGAGTGTAGGTGGGGAGGTAAGGAGGAGATAGGTCAGTCCA
>NW_025978318.1:0-6569 GCF_021869965.1 Rhincodon typus | reverse complement strand
CACTCACCTTTACTGGCTCCATCCCCGCCTCTTCGACCTGTTTGTTTCCTCTCCACCTATCCTCTCCTCTATCCATCTTCTATCTGCCTCCCCCTCTCTCCCTCTCTCCCTATTTATTTCAGAACCCCCTTCCCCTCCCCCATTTCTGATGAAGGGTCGAGGCCCGAAACGTCAGCCTTTCTGCTCCTATGATGCTGCTTAGCCTGCTGTGTTCATCCAGCTCTGCACCTTGTTGTCTCGGATTCTCCAGCATCTGCAGTTCCTACTATCTAAGAAAGGAGTTGCTCTTCACTGGGATGAATAGATGTAAAGAATATTACTGGGAAAGAAAGACTGAAACTTTGTTTTCTTCAAGATCTTTCAAAGCTAATATCTATGTATATAAAACTAGTGTTATACATGTGTTGTTTTGTTTGAAAAAAGGCAGCCTAGCGTGATTATGTTCTATAATTAGCCACCATGGTAACAAAATGCAATAAACAAAATTATGATCTATGAAGCCAGGTTTCACTTTGGGAGCTGATTTGTGCATCATGAGCAGTGAGGATCATAAGAGTAGGATGTGGGCATCATTAGCTAAGCCACAATTAACTATCCATTCCTAACTGTCCTGGAGAAAGTTGTAGTGAGACACTTTTTTGAACCACTGCATTCCATTTGGTGTAGGTACACCCATAATGTTGTTAGGGAGGGAGGTTCCAGGATTTCACCCAACTGTGAAGGAAAGGCAATATAATTCCAAGTCAGGATGGTGCGAAGCTTGGAGGGGAACCTGTTGGTGGTATTCCTATGCATCTGCAGCATCATCCTTCTATACAGTAAAAGGTCTCTGGCTTGGAAGAAGCTTTCATAAGTTGTTGCAGTATATCTTGAAGATACTGCAGCCACTGAAGAAGGGAATGAATAGTTAAGCTAGTAGATGGGGTGATAATCAAGTGGGCTGTGCAAACAACCTTACCTCTGGCATTTTAATGGAGAACGATCATTGCTGTAATAACTGAAGATGGTTAGGCCTCGGACACTGTCCTGAGGAACTTCTGCAGTGATGACCTGGGCTGGAATAATATGTCTCTAACCATCTTCCTTTGTTGAAAACAGTGGAGAGTTCCCACCAAACTACTTCTAACTCTAGCCCCAGTTTTCCAAAGGCTGCAGAACACCAGACTTAGTGAAACACTGCCATGAGCAGTCACTCTCATTGGACTGCTGGAATTTAGCCCTTATGCTCATGGTTTGACCAAGGCCATACTGAGGTGTGTAGCTGAATGATCGTTGTGAAATCCAAACTGAGCAGAGTACTGATAAGTTGCATCACCTGATCACACTTAATAACCCCTTTCATCACTTTACTGACAATTGGTGTAGACTGATGGGAAGTTAAGATTTGGATTTGTCCGACTTTATAGCGACGGGGAATACCTGGGCAATTTTCCATTTTGCTGGATAGATTCTATAATTGTAACTGTACTGTATCAGCTGGACTAAAACATCACGGATATCTCCGCAGCACCAATCGCCAATATTACAGCAGGGCGTTACCAACACCAAGGCCTTTCATGTATCCAATGCATTTGGTCATACATTGTTACTATGCAGTGCAAATTAAATCAGCCGAAGACGGACATCCAGGGGCCCAACAGGGAGGCCAAGACACCTCATCCACTTGGCATTTCTGGCTGAAAGTGATTGCAAGTACCTCGGTTCTTGTCTTTTGCACTGATGTATTAGACTTTCTCATCTTGAGGATAGGAATATTCATCATGCTTCCTCCTCTTGAAGGTTGCTTTTCAAGGCGAAATTAGATAGATTATTGATAGATAAGAGAGTCAAGGAATATCTGGAGGCACAGGAAGATGAAGTTGAGACCAGAGCCAGATCAGAAATGATCAGACTGACTGGCAGAACAGGGTCAAAAAGGTCCAATTGGTTACACATGGTCCCAAGTTCTATTTCCTCATGTTCCACCAGTTAGTTGTTTAATTTTCCACAGTTGACAACTGGAAGTTTCAGATCTTTGATACAGAGTCACATAATAATACAGCATGGAAACAATAGGCCCTTTGGCCCAAACTGCTGTATGCTGACCATGCTGCCCATTCAGCTAGTTCCAATTGCTCGCATTTGGTCCATATCCCACTAAACCTTTCTCATCCATGTACCTTTCCAAATGTTTTTTTAAATGTTGCTGTTGTACCCGTCTCAACCACTTTCTCTGGCAGCCTATTTATATGCGCACCACTCTTTGCATGAAGTTGCCTCTCACGTCCTTCTTAAATCTTTCCCCTCTCACCTTAAACCTATGCCCTCTGGTTTTCAATCCCTGGGAAAAAGATGATATGCATTTATCCTATCTATGCCCCTCTGATTTTATACACTTCAATAAGATCATGCCTCATTCTCCTACGTTCCAAGGAATAAAGTCCTATCCTGGCCAACCTCTCCCTATAACCCAGGTCTACTAGTCCTGACAACATCCACGTAAATCTTCTTTGCACACTTGCCAGTTTTTAACTATGTCTTTCCTATAACTGGGTGACCAAAACTGTACACAATGCTCCAAGTGTGGTCTCACTAACTACTTACACAACTGTAGCATAACGTCCCACCTCCTACACTCATTGCCTCAATCGATGAAGGCCAGCATGCTAAATGCCTTCTTCACAATCCTCTGTAAACAGTTTCTCACAAATCAAGAAAATACTATCAACTTTCTCAGATCCAACGTGTCTGACCTAGCACCATCTCACAGTGAAGTACAACTGTGCAGTTTTGCCCACTAACTTAATCAGTCTATGATCCTTTGTAATTTCCTGCTCTCGTATGCACTGTCCACCTTTGGAGGCCCATACTATCTTGGGCTGGTCTACAGAACTCCTGCATCTCTCAGTGCACCTTTTAGAAATCAAAACAAGACTGACAGAAGGTCTCCAGCAGCCAGGATACTGTCCCCACCTTTGCTTCGGAACAGCCACAACAGCGTAATTACATTTCGGTAATCATTTGCCAAATGAAAGGGAGTGATAAAAGTACAGGTGTTACTCAAGATACAATCAGATTTCATGACATTTGAGTTAATAAACAAGAGAAATGCTGGCACAAATGGCTCTTTTCTTACAGTATCCATATCACAGGGCAGCACAGAAAGCAACAGCAAGACATTGTGACCTTAACCTCAAAAGAACTCAGAGGCTCTTTTCAGGGAGACCTAGCAAAGTCAGACTCAAACTGCAGTTAACAGGGATATCTAAACTTGGAGAATAATCTATTAGCACAAACGCTGTCATTTAGAATTTATGCCAGAAGATGTCAGCAGTGTGCTTTATAACTTGTATCTCGTTTATAAAGCATAATGATACTGAATTGAAGTACAAAATTTAAAAATCAAATCTATGACTGGGAGGACATGGAACTTTTCACGTCTTTTCCCCCCCCTTGTCAATAGCCCCTTCTACCAAAAATCCCTGAATTTTGGTGTATCTTATGACATACAGATATCACTGACGGAGAATATCCACAGATCAGGGTATTCCTACATTGGCCCACTATTACTCCATATGTTAATGAACAAGGTGACATTACTCCTTGATCAGGGAATTGTCTCCTGTATTTATTCTCAAGAGAAACTTAGAATTGCACCACTGGGGACTTGTCTGTATACAATTCGCGATGGCTGCACCTCTTCTCATCTTGAAGCACTTGCATTGTAAATTTGTTTTCTTACCCTCCCTTTTAAAATCTTCTTGTGATTTTAAGTCACAAGTTAAAAACTGACAGTTGTTTAAAAGTTTTTGGTTGTTCGTGCACTGACAGTTGTTTAAAAGTTTCTGGTTGTCCGTGCACTGTAAAGTGCAATCCATGGTGCTTGCTAAGCCTGTTTAATCAACACTGCTGTCCAATTAAATTCTGTAGGTGCTTTGCAAATCTCTCTGCAGCAGCATATCTTCATTAAAGTTTCATATTATACATCCACAAACCACACACACATTCCCATTTCCTTTCATCCTTACCATTTCCACTTAAAACGATTAGTACAACTGAATGGAGGAAGTTAACAATCAATCAACCAGACTGCTGAGAGTCTGGAGCACCCATCAGCTGTTTTGACAACGATGGCAGAATTCCTTTCCCAAAGGCCAACAGTGAACCAAAGAGGACATGGCATACTGAAATACAATACATGCACCATCATCTTAAGAAGAGTCTATGGGTTCCATAAAGTGCTGATTTCTACCAAATTAAGACTAAAGTTTTTTTATTAACTGTATTATGCCCTGGAAGCCAGGAATGCAAAATGAACCTTTCGGAAAAATCCTGAAATTTTAATTCTGATTTTAAACTTTGACAAGCCCTTGTGCCAAATTTCACATTGTAAACTTACCAATTCATACATTTGACCATTAATAAAAAGAAATAAAAACAACCGAAAGTCAGATGTTGCTTATCTAATGGGATGTGCTCAACACCTTCGTTAGCTGTTGTTTCATATTACCTCTAATGACTTCATTTTCTTCAACAGCATTTTATGTTCTGAATTCTGGACCTTCTCTTTGAAAAACTCCGCAAAAGTTTTTCTGAAGACGAGCTTCATCTTGTGCTTTTTAGCCATCCTAGAAGGACAAAGACCAGTTATACAAATGCTATAACTTTACAATGACTGCATTGCAAGTAGAAATTATACTGAGAGGAGCTCACCTACTGGCCAAAACAGCAGGCAAAAGGTATTGATAAAGACCTGTATTCTTACAATATGCTTGACTGTTACAGTTCCACTAACACATAAGCACATTTACTAACACACTGAAATGCTCATTTGAACGTTTGTTGTGAGAAGGGAGACTATGAGACAATAAAATTCTCTTTGGAAAATCTGCAATCCAGCCTGAAAGAAGATTCGAATAGCAAGTCCCCTTCTTTTAATACCCCAGAATACATTTATTACTTCAAAAGAGTAGGTGCATTAAATTTAAAAATCATTGCCTAAAATGGAAACAAAAACAAAATGTCACAAGGCTGGATTAGCAATTTATTGTTTCTGTAATATAATTCTTTTAAATTTTGAGGATAAAAACAGTAAAAAGGAAAAACGAAGATTCAAGGCAAATAATATTTTTGAGAACACAAAATTTTCTCAAATGAAAATGAAACTAAAAATTGGCAGTTCCAATGTTTTACTAGCATAGTGTACAAAAAAAAAATCTACTTGAAACACTATGGGTGACATCTTAGCTAGTTAAAGGTAATATTCTAACAACTAAGGCAATACAATCATTGAAAGCTAACGTTTAAGCTTTTGGAGATGTTACTTTCGAGCATTGTAGTGCCTCTATCACTTTGCACCAAAGATATCTAAATTTCCAAATAAAAAGCCATGAGCCAAGATAGGAAATCTATAGTTCTAGTTCCGAATTAGAACTGCTTTCTCAACATTATTATTCAGTCAAATAGCTTACTCTTCAAACAGTGGAAAATAAACAAGGAATTCAGGGACGTTAACGACTCCTTCCAAGTTGAAGTCATATTGACAGCCAAACAGTGGGTATTCTCCCTTCTTTTGAAATGTTACACTGTACAATTCATTTCCAAACGAGTTGGTTTCTGACGCTTCCAGACGTTTTCTGAAGAGGAAAGACAAAGTGAAGTACCACCAATGTCATTAAAAAAAAAAAGCATTCAAACATGGTTAAAACCATCATATTCTCTCAAACTACACAAATACCTAAATGACACAATTTGCATTGTAACTGGAGACAAGGATGGATGTAATAATTCATTAAATTCAGGATTGGAAAGTAACTAACAGAACTGCAATGGTTAGAAACTAGGGCATCAGTTGTTGAGTGAAACAAAGCCAAGTGCCGAGTGCTCAAAGAGGTGGAAACACAGAAAACAAGAGGAGTGGGAAATTTGGCCATTAGAGCCCACTCTGCCATTTAAACTGATCAACTCAGTACCCTGTTCCCACTTTCTACCCATAGCCTTTGATCCCTTTAATCCAAGAACTTAATCCAACTCTTTGAAAACATCCAATGTTTTGGCCTCAATCGCTTTCTTTGGTAGACTCACCACTCAAAAAAATTTCTCATCGCTGTCCTAAATGGGCTACCTTGTATCTTTTGACAGTGACCCCTGGTTCTGGACTCCCTGGTCATTGGGAACACCCTCTTCTGTCCTGTTGAAATTTTGTAGGCTGCTATGAGATCACCCCTCATTCTAAATTCTGGTGAGTTTAAGTCCTAATCTATCCAGTCAGTCCTTTCATCCCAGGAATCAGTCTGCAAATTTTCCTTGCACTTCCTCCAAAGACAGAATATCCCCTCTCAGCTATTGAGCCCAAAACTGCACCAAGACCCCACACAACTGCAGTAAGACATCCCTATTCCTGTACTCAAATCCTCTTGCTCTGAAAACCAACATACCAAGTGCTTTCTTTACCTGAGATAGTAGGAACTGCAGATGCTGGAGAATCCGAGACAACGAGGTGCGGAGCTGGATGAACACCGCAGGCCAAGCAGCATCATAGGAGCAGGAAGGCTGACGTTTTGGGCCTAGACCCTTCATCAGAAAATGAT
>NW_025978317.1:0-6570 GCF_021869965.1 Rhincodon typus | reverse complement strand
CCACAACGATGCCACCCGAAGGTTGCAGGAACAGCACCTCATATTCCGCTTGGGAACCCTGCAGCCCAATGGTATCAATGTGGACTTCACAAGCTTCAAAATCTCTCCTCCCCTAACTGCATCCCAAAACTCGTCCCCGCCTCCCTAACCATTCCTCCCACCTGAAGCCCCACCCCCATCTCCTACCCGCTAACCTCATCCCGCCTCCTTGACCTGTCCGCCCTCCCTGGACCGACCTATCCTCTCTCTAACTCCCCACCTACATTCACCTTTACTGGCTCCAACCCCGCCTCTTTGACCTGTCTGTCTCCTTACCACCTATCTTCTCCTTTATCCATCTTCTCTCCGCCTCCCCCGCTCTCCCTATTTATTTCAGAACCCCCTTCCCCTCCCCCATTTCTGAAGAAGGGTCTAGGCCCGAAACGTCAGCTTTCCTGCTCCTCTGATGCTGCTTGGCCTGCTGTGTTCATTCAGCTCCACACCTTGTTATCTCAGATTCTCCAGCATCGGCAGTTCCTACTATCTCTATCACAGGAAAGCAGGCAGGTTAGTTGCACAGACACAGTAAACTGGATCAAAGGTTGCACAAGTTTGCTAGCACAACCTGTGTTGACTCTAGCAATATATGTATTTGATGTTACCAGCTGCCATTGAGACCCAAGTCCATCTGAATGTTCAGTAACATGCAGAAATTCATTACATCAGTCCAGCCATTGGCATCAGCATCAACACAAGGAAAGAGGGCCGTGAAAGATCTCAACATTCTTCCAATTGCCCCTTTCCTATTCAGGAGAAAGGATGGTGCTTGCAAACACCCGGAGATGGAACCACCTGCTGGCCTGTCCAGATGTTTACTCCCAGGACACTCCAGAGGTGCCAGATGCCTCCATCTCTACCTTGCCTGTGATCCCCAACCCTGCAGAGATTGAAGCTGATGAGGGTGAATCTGCATCTGGGCAGGATATTGTCTGCCTGTCTGCACCTTCTAACCACAAACACCCCTGGGAGTGTCCACCCAAATCTTCCAGGCCAACAGGGTCCAGTACAGAGCAGGATCCCTCCATCCCAGCTGCAGACTATTCACTAGCACATTGTGAGGAAATTTTCACAGCTGTAAATATTGTTACAATCCACTGAGGTAGCGGACTGTAAATTAAACTCTGCTATGACCAAACAATATAATTTATTTCCTAAAAGTATGCACAGTGGCCAGATTTACCTCACATTCAGATAATGGTTCATGGACCAGGTTTTTGAAATAATCAAACATTATTACTTATTACAAGTAAAAAAGCAAGTAATTAAACAGATATAAATCATTGGATTATAACACTACTAACTAGAACTTTAATCCTCTATTAACTTTGCCTTACAAACTCACACAGACAAACAAATAGAATAAATAGATTATTGGCAGACACTAAAAAAATACTGGATAGATTATTCCATGTTTCTGAGGTTGAGATGATCCTTCTTCAGCGGCTTAGACCCCTTGTTGTTCAAATGTCTTTCTCTGGAAGTTTCCACAGATTTATAAGAAGTACAGAGTGACTGATTCTCTTGGAAAGTGTCTCTGGTTTATCATTACAAAAGTCACAACTTACAACAACTGCTGGAGGAAAGGTAATTGACTTTCTTCAGGTTTAAACTGCGTTTTTTATTGTTGAAAGCAGAAAGCTTCTGGGCTGAGAGAAAATTTGTACACTTTGTCTCCGCGCTCTCTCTCTCTCTTTCTGTAATTTGTTTCCAACTCCAAGCTGCCCAACCACTGAGAACAAATCACATAACAGTTGACAAGCAAAAGGTCATTGATAACTCTCACTAATCCACAATCCAGTCAGGTTCTAATGCCAACAAGAGCTGCATCAGTGCATACCATTGACTCCAGATTGTCTATATTCAGAGATTGTTCAATTACTGCTTGTTCAAAGAGTTGTTTACAATTCCTGCCACAGAGGCAGGGGGATGCGATGACCTGGCAGTATTACCGTTAGACCGTTTATCCAAAAGCACAGCTAATGTTCTGGGGACCCGGGTTCAAACCCAACCATGACAGTTGAATTTGAATTCAATAAAAAATCTGGAATTAAGAATGTACCGATCACTGTAAAACCACTGTCAACTACCAGAAAAACCCTTTCTGATGAAGAGTCTAGGCCTGAAACGTCAGCCTTTTTGCTCCTATGATGCTGCTTGGCCTGCTGTGTTCATCCAGCCCTGCACCTTGTTGTACCAGAAAAATCCATCTGGTTCACTATTGTCCTTCAGGGAAGGAACTCTGCCTTCCTTACCTGGTCTGGCCTACATGTGACTCCAGACCTACAGCAATGTGGTTGATTCTCCAGTGTCTTCTGAAATGGCCTAGCAAGCCACTCAGTTGTACCAATCGCTACAAAGTCTCAACAGAGAAATGAAGCAGATGATCACATGGCATCGACCTAGGCACCAGAAAAGACAACGGCAGAAACAGCCCTGTCAACCCTGCAAAGTCCTCCTCACTAATATCTGGGGGTTAGTGCCAAAATTGGGAGAGCTGTCTCACAGACTAGTCAAGCAACAGCCTGATATTGTCATACTCACAGAATCATACATACCAGGCAATGTCTCAGAAACCACCGTCACCATCCCTGGATATGTCCTGTCCCACTGGTCAGACCCAGCAGAGGGGGCAGCACAGCGGTATACAGTCGGGAGGAAGTTGCTCTGAGAGTCCTCAGCATTGACTGCAGACCCCATGAAGTCTCATGGCTTCGGGTTAAACATGGGCAAGGAAACCTCCTGCTGATTACCATATACCGTCCTCCCTCAGCTGATGAATCAGTATTCCTCCATGTTGAACAACACTTAAAGGAAGCGTTGAGGTTGGCAAAGGCACATAATAAACTCTGGGTGGGGGATTTCAATGTCCACCACCAAGAATGGCTCGGCAGCAGTACTACTGATCGAGCTGGTTGGGTCCAAAAGGACATAGCTGCTAGACTGGATCTGCAGCAAGTGGTGAGGGAACCAACAAGAGGGAAAAACACACTTGACCTCAGCCTCACCAATATGCTGGCTGCAAATGCATCTGTCCATGACAATATCGGTAAGAGCGACGACATTCACTGTAGCTGTTATGTATGGGACTTACCTGGGCAATTTTACACATCTTTAACCTCACCGCTGTGGAGTTATTTCACCAATCATTACCATCAAGCCAGGGGATCAACCCTGGTTAAATAGAGAGTGCAGGAGGACTTGCCAGGAGCAGCACCAGGCATACCTAAAATGTGTTGCTGAACTGGTGAAGCTACCAAAAAGGACTACTCGCATGCCAAACAGCATAAATAGTCCCACAGCCAAGGGATCAGATCTAAGCTCTGCAGTCCTGCCACATCCAGTTGTGAATGGTGATGGACAATTAAACAACTCACTGGAGGAGGAGGCTCTACAAATATCCCCATCCTCAATGATGGGAGAGCCCAGCACATCAGTGCAAAAGGTAAGGCTGAGCATTTGTTGCAATGTTCAGCCAGACATGCCTAGTGGATAATCCATGTCAACCTCCTCCAGTGGTTCCCAGCGTCACAGATACCAGTCTTCAGCCAATTCGATTCACTCCATCTGTATTCAAGAAACAGTTGGGAGCACTGGACACTGCAAAGGCTATGGGCCTGACAAGGTTCCAGCAATAGTACTGAAGACATGTGCTCCAGAATTTGCCAAGCTGTTCCAGTACAGTTACAACATTGGCATCTACCTGACAATGTGTAAAATTGCCCAGGTAAGTCCCATACATAACAGCTACAGTGAATGTTGACCCAGCCAGTAACAGCTACAGTGAACGCTGACCAGCCAGTAACAGCTACAGTGAACGCTGACCCAGCCAGTAACAGCTACAGTGAACGCTGACCCAGCCAGTAACAGTTCCATCCCACAAGTGAATAAAAACAATCAGGTTACTTGCTTTCAAAACAACAGTCAAAAGTTTAAACCAGTGTTTTGTGATTTTAGACTCCAGTTTTTACCAACAGAAAAATAAAAAGAAATGGTCCTCACAATTTAGATGCTCTTTCAATGTTAAGATAATCCAGTCCAGCCTAAGGTAAGCCCCAGTAAACTAGAAAAAAGTGGCACTGTTTGGCCGCAGACTGAGTTCTGAGACAGTGTTCAGATGATAATGTCTGGACCCATTCCATTATTCCTAGCAGCAGCTCTGCTGCCCCAAATTGGTCCAAGACACAATTGCAACATGTAGTTTGTCAATATAATTGTAACTATATGATTCTATTCAAATTTACATTAATGTGGTATACGTTTCATTCCTGTTCTTGTGTTAGCTCAGTTCCCCATCTGAGTGCATTAATGGTTTACACTGTATTACAAAGAAGGAATCAATTTGAGTTTTGCAAATTCAGTCAAGTGGTTGATTACGCAAAACACAAACCGAAATACCTCCTGCTGGATGCAATTCCATGGTTGGGCAGCACTTGCTAAACAATCCATAGTGCACTGATGGCCACATTTAAGACCTTTTAAGGAAATCTGTTGATCTCATGATATGGTTCATTTACACTTGCTAGAATGAACACACATTCATACATAGGGACCTGTTGCCTGCATACAGAAAGGAATATGTTCATCCCTTAGATCTTTCATGAATTACCCAGGAACATAGGGAGATCGCCATTGCTTTCTTCATGAAAACATCTTAGACAATCAGAGTTCACTAGTGTAGGGAGTGCTCCCTGGTTCACTGTTTACCAGCTCCCTGGTTCTGACACTGGGCTTATGTGTGTGATGTAGTGTGGTGGAAAAGCACTGGATGGAGATGTTTCAGAGGCCAAGAGAATTTGATTTTTTGAACCAAATAAATGTCAGAGTTCAAACATTGCTACCATATTGCTGTATTGTCTGTATTCTTGAATGGTCAGTTAATGGAAGGAGTTTCAATCTTTTGGGTTCAGGTGTGTCAAGAAGTTACAGTTCAGCAAACTCAATGTGTGTTTGAATTGTGTAAATGTTGAGGCTGGTGAGCAAACTGTTCATGCTCCTAAACAAGATACACCCTGTTCCAAAGTATCACTCCCTCCAACTAAACAGTTTGGTTAAGAGTTAGAAAAATACTCCCTCTGGTGGGCAAACTGTAGTGAGCACCGACAATGCAAAAGAAAGATCATGTCAAGTTGCTGTAGTCTTACCAGACCATAGGGCTGGTCTCATTAGAGAGAGAGATGACTATTGGGGGTTTTACCTGAGGAGCTCCATGCCTCAGGTCAGGGAGAGATTGAGAAGGAGAGTCCTTCATTGTAACCTCAGCCTGTGCAGGACTGCTTGCAAACCAACCATCCAGCTAACTGAGCTAAACACTCCCCCCAAGAGAAAACACAATCAAAGAGCTAAAAATAATTTTATCTTATTCTGACATATTCTTTGATAATGTAAAGTGAGACAGAGCATTAGATTCTCAGAAAAGGCGAGGTCCACCAGTCTCTGTTGGGCTTTCTCAAGAAGGAAGGGTTGAGGGTTAGGCCTATTCCCACAACGTTAGTGCTTCTTGACATAGGCCCGAAAAGTCAGCTCTCCTGCTCCTCTGATGCTGCTTGGCCTGCTGTGTTCATCCAGCTCTACACCTTGTTATCTCAGAATGCTACTGTGGAGTCTTTTTGGGAGGAAGGGGACAGAGAAATAGATAACACAAACTATTTCTCACTTAGTCAGTTTTAAATAGATAACAAACTGAATGTTGCTGAAAAGAGACATGTTGCTTTGCAGTCATCAAGAATGTCAAATTTCAAATGATCACAACAATTTATTCTACAGGAAAATAAGTGTGCTGATTAGTTGGCCAGTGTAAGGTGGACCAAAAATCCTCATCAGTTGTTGGACATACCCTGGATTTAAAAACCCTCTGAAGGGAGAAGTTATGGGAATTATAGTATATTGGATTAAAGTCACTGGGATTCCAGGAACCATGGGCTGCAGCTAAGCCAGGAAAAGGCTGGCTGGAGCAGACTAGGGAATATACAAGCAGATGTCTGGGACAGGGGTTAGCTAAGTGAAACCAAAGGAAACCCCCCATTCAAGCCCCAGCTAAAACAATGCAAGCCAGTCTACAGGAAATAAACAACCTCAACAATTTCAGAGCCTTTGGAGTCCACACAGGTATAAACCCATTCAATTCCAAATCAGTGCTCAGGCACAAAGTTACTGAACATTCCACGCCATTGTGTTCATGCAGACCTGTTTCACCTTGGAACCTTCACACCACTATGCAAACTGCACAGATACCCGTCCAAAGGAAATGCCAGACATTCCAAACCCATCAAAACCATTCTTTCCAATCGAAAAACAATTATCACTCACTCCAATGCTCAGGGAATCTTTTCAGCCTGAAAAGAGGAACAATAACTCACAGATAGCAGGAACTGCAGATGCTGGAGAATCTGAGATAACAAGGTGCAGAGCTGGATGAACACAGCAGGCCAAGCAGCATCAGAGGAGCAGGAAGGCTGACGTTTCGGGCCTAGACCCTTCTTCAGAAAATCAGGAACTGCAGATGCTGGAGAATCTGAGATAACAAGGTGCAGA
>NW_025978316.1:0-6570 GCF_021869965.1 Rhincodon typus | reverse complement strand
CGCCTCCCACTCTCTCCCTACTTATTTCAAAACCCCCTTCCCCTCCCCCTTTTCTGATGAAGGGTCTAGGCCCGAAACGTCAGCCTATCTGCTCCTATGATGCTGCTTGGCCTGCTGTGTTCATCCAGCCCTGCACCTTGTTGTCTCGCATTAAGTCAGTTGTTTTGTTTATTGGAATAGAGTATTTACCAGAAACAGGAACAATAAAATTTGATTCAGAAACCAAATTGTCACCTAAAATTGCTGTTTAATTAAACCTGTAACATAGATTTGCACTTTTGGACCAGCTGTGGTCATATACTGCAACTATAAAATGTTGACCCTGTTTATGTCGGTGCATAGTAACTTCCATTGAGTTTTCTTCACACCTTGCCTCATGGTCAGTTGAGATTACCTTATTTAGTTTACAAAGTCAGAAGTCGCACGACACCAGGGCTATAGTCCAACAAGTTTATTTGAAATCACAAGCTTTTGGAGCGTTGCTTCTTCATCCGGTACTTCACCCAACAGAGGAGCAGCGCTTCAAAAGCTTGTGATCCCAAATAAACCTGTTGGGCTATAACCTGGTGTCGTGTGACTTCTGACTTTGTCCACCCCAGCCCAACATTGGCACCTCCACATCATGAATTATTTAGTGTAGGTTGCAGGAGAGCAGTGGCCATGAGCAGCTCTCTATCCTCTGCCAAGCTAAATGTATGTTCCTATTCCTGCACCAAGTAGGACTGGTATTGCAGCACAAATATGGAGACGAAGTATAGGGGCACCATTCTCTTGTAATTTGAATTGCAAGAAAGTCAAAACACTGTTGCAGATTATTTGCCTCATCTCATTCATGCTTTGTATTGTGCATTGTGTTGACTGACTTTGGAATTTTCTATTTTAAAAAAAACCTCTTGAATATGTACTGCTTTGCATAAGATGAGGTGTACTAGATTGGATAGCTATAAACACACACATTAGTACTCATTATGTAAAGTCGCCACAATCCTACTGGACCGTAGGGCTGCTGTCTCACTAGAAAGAGATGACTGGTGGTGTTTTAACCTGAGGGTCACCACACCTCAGACGAAGGGAGAGGTTGAAAAGGAGAGACCTTGAAAGTAACCTTGGGCAGTGTGGGAATTGAACCCATACTCTTGACATCACTCTGTCTGTCTTTGCAAAGCAGCCATCCAACCATGTGAGCTAATTGACCCCTCTTATTCTGTCATGTCTATGCAAGGTCAGGTTTTTGCAGTCATTGGACAAGGATTTCAACTCCAAATGAATTCCCTCCACCGTCTGTGAGATTAGCGAGTAAGTCAGACAACTGTCCCCTGAGTGGTGCTGTTTTGTGCTGAGAAGATATGAAGTGCAAGTCTATAACTGATGTCTCATTAGTGCATAAACAGAATATATTGGACATGCTCATTAAGTCAGTGCAGTCCCATTTGAGTTACTAGTATTACTGTAGGCGATAATTACTCAGGTAAATAATGCAGACATGGGAATTTCTTACGGACTTTTCTAATGTTTCTAAGACAACTGCTAGCAATTACAGCCTTTTAATCTTCTGAATGGGTCCTTGGTAATTGGGTTATAATTTTAAATTGATGCTAATAGCTAACGTGCACGGCATATAAAGGTTATGTATTATTATCTCATTGGTAATACCTTTTAAACCAAGCCTGAGTTTCCTTGTTTCATTCTGTTTGAACTTGTTTCATAGCAATAGAGATAACTGTCAATGCTCTGCATAAATCCAACACTTTGACACTGTTTCTTCCTACCTTCCCTAACAATCTCGCTTTGTTTTCTTGTCCTTTTGTCTGTCTCACTTTCTCTCTGGCCTTCTGCAGTGTAATCCCCTCAAGCTATATTTCTTCTGGTCTGTGCCACAATTTCCTTGTCCTGCCTGTTTTTATTGGGGTACCTGTTCAGCTTGCTAGCTGAGCATTAAAGGGATTGTTGTGAATCAGCTCAAGGCAAAATACTGCAGACGCTGGAAATCTGATTCAAAAACATAACGTGCCAGAGAAACTTTGCAAGTCCGGCAACATCAGTGGAAAGAGAAAGCGAGATAGCATTTTCAAATCCAATCTTCTATGGAACCTCAGTTCATGCTTACCCAAAAAATAGTTCCACCATCTAATTGTGGAAGGGGGAGATTTTCCATTCTCAGTGTATAGCTGTTGGTGGCAAAATGGGAAGAACCATCATGTTCGTTTATAATGACTTCAATACGCTAGTGGAGAACAAGACACCTTTTTTATTTCAAAAATATACTTTATTCATAAAAATTGTCTATATATATACTTGGTCACAAACACAGTTCAGTTCTGTACAGTAACATAGCAAGGAAACAAACAACCATTGGAGTTTGGCTCTATCCAAACAAACCAAAGGCATTTCTTACTTGAACTAGACTATATCTACATGCATTTGAGACCCCAGGAGGGTCTGATAACTGAACGGACCCCCGTTTAACTTCAGCAGGAAGACCTCCGAGGAAGAACAAGACGCATTGGCCTGGGCTAGCATCGCAAATGGACCAAACTGGGTAAAGATGGTCCATTTCCTTGTATGGAGGATATTAGTGTAATTTTCTGATTGTTACAAAAATCCGACAGATTTGTAGTCGAGAGCAAATTTCTGAAATCAGTTTCTGCTACAACTGGATATGAAGATTCTAGATTATTAGTCTGGGCTTCTGTGATTACTACTCCAGGAGCAAACACACTATCCACGTTTTTTTTAAAATCTGGCAGGGGAGGACAATCAGCATTTTACAGAGCACTTTATTTTTCTGTTCACCAAATGTGAATTTTAGGAAGTCCATTATGATGTGGAAAGAGGACTGTGAATTGACTGATGGGCTGTTGGTAATCACCATTTTTATCAGGTTAGTAGTAAAGGAAATTTTGTTTATTTAGCAGATGTTGCTTATGCATCACAATCCCGTTTCCACTGACAGCATCAATAATGCAACCACATGGACAATGCCTCAAATGTTTATCATGTATTACCGTTCAGAATTTTCCAATCCTCAGCACAGTGTTTCCATCAGGTCTCTTTTGAGTATGTGGGTTGGGGCATCTCAATTTGCAATTTGGTCTCTGCAGAGCCTTTCTGTGAGTGAGGATTTCCAAAGATTTGGAGTGAAACCACCTATGCTGTACGGTGTGTATACTCTGTGTGTTAATTTACCTTCGTGATTAAAAGCGCACGTTGATCCTAATGATAGGGGAGGCAACGGCCTAGTGGTATTATTGCTGGACTGTTAATCCAGAGACCCGGATAATGTTCTGGGGACCCAGGTTTGAATCCCGCCATGGGAGATGGTGGAATTTGAATTCAATAAAATATCTGGAACTAAGAATCTAATGATGACCATCTCGTGTGACTCCCACAGCAATGTGGTTGACTATAAACTGCCCTCTGGGCAATTAGGGGTGGACAATAAATGCTGCCTGGCCAGCATCCTGTGACTGAATAAAAAAAATTGCTGCTGCTGCTTGGTGCAGTCTAGATAACTGAAGTACGTCGCACACAAAAAAAAGTACTCTTGCAGTAGTCTGATTTTCCACCATCCTCGTCGACATGTGATACAACAATCACGGCGTTAACTGGAAATGTAATTCCTCAGTAGGCTTCCAGGTACTATTTGAAAATGAAGTGGTGAGTTCAGAAGGTTCGTTGTTTGGAATGGCTTGGAGTGATAGTAGTACCTTAAATCATTAACCAGGGACCTTGGTGTTACAAAGTTAAAAGACAGGACGTAACTGTCACCCCTGAGTCAGACTTTGGAATGTAACATTAATTCACGGAATAGTGCATTTCGGAAAAAGATCAACACCATGGAAACATCTGGCAGCTCTTTCTCTGTTACTGTGTTTGTTTTTTTTTGGTGGGGGGGGTGCATGTATGGTTTTGGTCACTGACTTTGAGTTGCTCAGGATTTGTTTTGCGCATTACGTTCGTAAATATGGAATTGACGTTTTCGGAGCTTGAGGTTAAAGTGACATCATGCTAGAATAACACAGCTTTATTATGATGTACACAAAAGGGTTCATGATGACACTGTCTACTTGGCTGCTACGTATTTGCCTTGCAATTTCGTGAATAGTGGAGCTTCAGCAGTCTGTTATATGTAGATATTGTTACATTCGTTTTATATCTGTCTTTGGAGCATGAGATGTCCACAGGCTTTCTCAGGGCAGAGATGTTGTACTTCTTGAACTCTTCTACAAAACTATCTCTATTAACAAAACAGCACTTTTTAAAAGTTTCACTAGTCATTTGCCATTCTAAAGTGTAATGTGTGTTTTTTTTAAACTCGCTCCTAATCGAAAGGAGGTAACATGTTGGTGCTTTCAATGGGCCCAGCAGTATCTTGCACAAGTGGCCAGTCTTTGTGACGTGAACTAGTGCAGTTGTTATTAACAAGGTATCCAGCATGTGTGGTGAAAGCCAACTGAGCTGGTGCTACCCACCTCTGAAATTTAATCCATACTTCATCTGTACCCAACGATGTGAAGAGGGAGCCCTGACCAGGTTTAGAGACAACAAGGTGCAGGGCTGGATGAACACAGCAGGCCTGCTGTGTTCATCCAGCCCTGCACCTTGTTGTCTCGGATTCTCCAGCATCTGCAGTTCCTACTATCCCTGACCAGGTTTAGTTCCCTGTTCCCTGTAGGAAATATGCAGCATCTTTCTGAAATTACCCTTTCCATTAAACAAGGAACAAATTGGCATTTTGAAGCATCTACTTCGTTTTTGTTAATTTCACTGACCAGATAAAGCTGCACCCTGGTAAGTATAAGAACATAATAGAGATAGGAGCAGTCATATAGTTCCTTCATAAAACATGCCAGTTTATGGCATGACTTAATGACTGATTTGCCACTTCAGTTCTGTTTTGCTGGCCTAAACCCATGTGTATGAATCTTGACAGAAAAAAGTTACTATTCCTGAAACCAATATTAACAAATGGTGACCAGAGAGATAAACGCAGAGGTGGTGCAATCTCTAATTCCTGACATAGTTACAGGTGGACACAGTCTGTCTCCTAATGTTTATGTAGGATTGGGCTGGATTGGAGAGAGGCAGCTGTAATGCATTGTGTCATGGTACTATGGCCCTTTTATTCTGTTTTAAGACTGCACTAGATAGCCTTATTGTCGTTTTACTAATTCACACTTCATTTTATTTTTTTCAGCGATATGTCGATGGAGGAATTACAGATAACGTACCTCAATATGAACTCAAAAACACAATTACAGTGTCGCCCTTTGCTGGAGAAAGTGACATCTGTCCTCGTGATGGTTCTAACAATATGCATGAATTAAGAATAACCAATACCAGCATTCAGTTCAACCTGCAGAACCTATACCGCCTTTCCAAGGCATTATTTCCCCCTGAAGCAGAGGTGAGAATAAATAAATAGATAGACGTGGAAGTTCATAGTGTTTTTTTTTGCTTTGAACCAGAATGCAGTTTTATTTACAAATGCTATTGAGTGCAGACTCATAGCAAATTTTTCCAAGAATGCTTCACTTATCCCCACTTCACTGGGTGAGGACATGTGCACTCAAGATGCTATAAGACATGAACAGTGTAGGGTATGTGCTTGAAATTTTTTAATGCAGTAGAAATGAAACTGTTACAAAGATCAGTAGAGTCTGTGATGGTGTAAAAGTGATCTCACTGGACATCACAGGCCCAGGCTGATGATCAAGGTACATGGGCTCACATTGCACCATGGCATCTGGTGCTATCTAAATCCATTTGATCAGTGTGGAATATAAAGCTAGTCTCAGTAATGGTGACCATGCAATTACTATTGTATTGGTTTTTTTTGTTTAAAATCCCATTCTAGTTCACTAATGTCCTTTTAGAGAAGGCATTCTACCATTCTTGCAACATCCAGCATATTACCCTGTCCACTCAGCTCAAGGGGCAGTTGGAAGTGGGCAACAAATGCTGGCCTTGCAAGCAAGGAATGGATTTTAAAAAAAAAATGAAAGGTCAGTTTGCTCACAGGACCTGTTTCCCTTGCTGCATTGATGCCAAAGGTATTTGAGATAGTAATCCTATTCCTACAGGGCCTTGTGCATGTTATGTTAATTCTCAACTAATATGTTTAACTATTGAGTGGATATACACAACAAAGGAGGCGATAGGTACCTTACAAATAGCTTCACTGTAACTCCAGTCAGTGCTAAGTTGCCTATTTTCATGCAATGTGATTCTGCTGAGTATTTAAAAGAATGTATCCCTATTTAGAACAGAATGTGCATGAATAACACAGTGGTAACTAAAAGTAACAGTGCACTGTTTGGAAAGTGTTCTTTTGATAAGTTCAAGTATTGGGAGGAGCAAAGAAATGGGTTGTTGAAATATGAGACTCCAGAGTGCACTCAGCATTTCAATGCAGCCAAGACGAAACTGGGCTTGAAGTCTTGCTACAGAGATAGTAGGAACTGCAGATGCTGGAGAATCCGAGACAACAAGGTGCAGGGCTGGATGAACACAGCAGGCCAAGCAGCATCATAGGAGCAGAGAGGCTGACGTTTCGGGCCTAGACCCTTC
>NW_025978315.1:446-6572 GCF_021869965.1 Rhincodon typus | reverse complement strand
GTGTTACCATCACTGAATCCCCCCACTATCAACATCCTGGGGGTTACTATTGACCAGAAACTCAACTGGACTCACCACATAAACACAGCGGCTACAGGAGCAGGCCAGAAGCTGGGAATACTGCAGCGAGTAATTCACCTCCTGACTCCTCAAAGCCTGTCCACCATCTACAAGGCACAAGTCAGGAGTGTGATGGAATACTCCCCACTTGCCTGGATGGGTGCAGCCCCAACAACACTCAAGAAGCTTGACACCATCCAGGACAAAGCAGCCACTTGATTGGCACCACATCCACAAACATCCCACTCCCTCCACCACCAACGCTCAGTAACAGCAGTGTGTACTATCTACAAGATGCACTGCAAAAATTAATCAAAGATCCTCAGACAGCACCTTCCAAACCCACAACCACTTCCATCTAAAAGGACAAGGGCAGCAGATACATGGGAACACGACCCCCTGCAAGTTCCTCTCCAAGTCACTCACCATCCTGACTTGGAAATATATCGCCGTTCCTTCACTGTCGCTGGGTCAAAATCCTGGAATTCCCTCCCTAATAGCATTGTGTGTCAACCCACAGCAGGAGGACTGCAGCCATTCAAGAAGGCAGCTCACCCCCACCTTCTCAAGGGGGCAACTAGGGATGGGCAAGAAATGCTGGGCCCAGCCAGTGACACCCACATCCCGGAAAAACATACACGTCTTGTAGCAATTACAGAAATAGGGCTACAGGATGACAATGTTTGGTGGAGGCTGGCTCTGATAGTTAATGATTGGAGGGAGATGATCTGAGTTTAGGAAACCAGCATGTGGAAATGATTTGGTTAGAAACGGACAATGATAAAAATAAGATGTCATATGGGAGAGGCGTACAGGCCCTCTCACAGTAACCACACAGAGCAAGGGACAGAATGGAAGAAATAGTCAGGAAGACATGGTGATTACCATGAAACACACCAACACAGAAATTGCCGGAGAGACTCAGCAGGTCTGGTAGCATGTGTGGTGAGAAAGCAGGGTTAATATTTTGAGTCCAATGCCTCTTATACAGATCTCCAGCATCCACTTGTGTTTATTTTCTTTTATTTTGGTAATAATTATTGGTGAATGTAATTTCCTTACAGCCTGGAATGTTCTGTGGACAAAGGCAGTGAGGGAAAGGAGTTCATATAAATTTTTCAGAATCATTTCTTAGACTTGTAATGTTCTGGAGCTGATGAAAGAGCAGACAGCATTAAACCTGGTCTCGTCATCTTTGGCGATGGCTCCCCAATGAGTGTGAATATCTGCCCAGGGAATCCCATGTTATCCCTGTCACTGGCCCTGGGGTCTATGGGTCATTGCGTAGCTGATGGGCCTGGCCCTGGAGCCCCATCTCTGACCACAAGCTTTGGCAGGTGTTTCAGGGAGATTTCTGATCTCGAAACTGTTGGCATGTCCTTTCCCTGGGTCCTTTTCTGTGTGAACTCTTTCTGATGGGTGCTCTCAAAGAATTGTGTCCTTTCACGTAGGAGTTATTACCAAGTCAGTTTCCCCGTGAGCGAGGATCACTTGTGCGCTCACATCGATGTTGCATTGAGGGAAGCCTTCACGGAGACTGCAAATCTGTCTCTGTGTATCACCAACATTACACGTTTCAAGCCTATCTGTTACCTCGGCAAAAAACCCCAGCCAGTTAGCTAAACAGTTTCCCCTCAATCCATCTCTTCCAATGTGACGACGGATACTATCCTGAGTAATTGTTTCTGGAAGCTTCCCCACACTGACATGAAACTAACTGGTCGGTCATTGCTGTGATTATCGTCACAAACGTTTTTGAAGATCATAATGTTTAGAATTTTCCAGCCTTCCCGCAGCTCCACACATTCAAGAGAAGGCTGAAAGATTAGGCCTGATGCCCCTGCGAAGCATTTACATCTTTCCATAAACGCAGAGACCACAAATGTCCACAGTAAATGAGAGACGTCTCACTATTGGCCTCTAAAACTGAAGCAGAACCTCTTCAATTTTCGGTTGAATTTCTCTCATTATAAAAGTAGCATACCATTCACCTTCTTGATGAGGTGCTGTGCGTGCACACTAATCATTTATTTTGTTATGATTGCTATTTGTGTTCAGGTACAAAGCCTTTAGTGTGGTCCTGCTGTTACTTTGTGAATATCCAGTTTTGTTTGGTTTGTATTCCTTGTCTCTCTGTCTCTTCCTGCCATTCCCTGACCCTCGTTTTCCCCATGTTCCTGTCTGACCCTGTTATTATTCTTTATCACATCTTTCAACCTGTGACCCCTCTCCCCACTATTTAGTTTAAACCATCCCTGTTTCCCTGGTTATGTGGTTTGCAAAGACACCAGCTCCAGTGCAGTTCAGGTAAGGACCATTGCAATATTACTGCTCCCACTTTCCCAGTATTCACCCCAGTGTCCCACTAACTGGATCACACTTCTCCTACACCTATTCCTCTCTCTAACTTAATGCAATGTGGACAGGGATCAAGTAAGAAGCCAGAGATTATAACCTCTGAGGTTCCACTTTGTAATTTAGTGCCAGATCCTCATAGCCTTTATGTAGGAACTGTTCCCTGGCTCAGCCTTTATCGCTGGTACTGACACGGACCAGGATGATTAGATTCTCCAACTTCCCAAATATCCCTGCCCCTGGCACTAAGTAAGTAACACTCTTACACTGTTTGCTGCACAGAACAGTGTAAACTCCTCTCGTTTTACACTGTTCCCTATCTCCAACAACATGGGCTCTTTACTGCAACTTTTTTGTGAACTATCTTCTGGAATCCAAATACAACGCATCTACTGATTCCGAGGAAGGGTCACTGGACCCGAAACGTTATCTCTGTTCTTTTCTCCACAGATGCTGCCAGACCTGCTGAGCTTTTCCAGCAAATTTCTTGGTCAGTGTCATCAGTCCCTGGTGGGACTGGTGGGCTAGATGGAGCTCTACCACCATCTGGTGGTGAGAACAAAGCCCTGCAGCGTGACTTGCAGAGGGAACGAGTTTTCACCGCTATAACACAGCAGGCCAGGCAGCATCAGGGGGGCGGGGAAGCTGATGTTTCGGGTCGGGACCCTTCTTCAAAAATGGGGAGGGGAAATAAATAGAGAGAGGAGGGGTGGGTCTGGGGAAGGTAGGTGGGATGGTGATAGGTAAGTACAGGTAGGCAGTGGTGGGGACTGGTCAGTGAGGTGGGAAGAACGCATAGGTGGGAGAGAAGATGAACAGTTTGTGTCAGGTCAAGGAGGCGGGAATGGGAGGGAGAGTTGGTCATGGAATGAGGTCGGGGGTGGGGACATTTTGAAACTGCTAAAATCCACATTGAGACCATCAGGCTGTAGGCTCCCAAGGTGGAATATGAGGTGCTGTTCCCCCAGTTTGCGGGTGGCGTCGTTGTGACACTGGAGGAGGTCCAGGATGGACATGTCACCCAGGAGTGGGAGGGGGAGTTGAAATGGTTCGCGAGAGGAAGGTGTTGTCATTGGTCGCGAACCGAGCACAGGTGCTCTACAAAGCGGCCTCCAAGCCTCCACTTGGTCTCCCCGATGTACAGGAGGCCACATCGGGAGCAGCGGATACTATAGCAGATTTGCAGGTGATCATTTGTTTAATGTGGAAGGTTTTTTTGGGTCCTGAGATGGAGGTGAGAGTGGGGAGGTGTAGGGGCAGGTTTTTTTCTTTATTCATTAATGGGATGAGGGTGTCGCTGGCCAGGCAGCATTTATTGCCCATCCCTAATTGCCCAGAGGGCAGTTAAGAGCCAACCACATTGCTGTGGGTCTGGAGTCACATGTAAACCAGACTGGGTAAAGATGGCAGTTTCCTTCCCTGAAGAGCATTAATGAGGCAGATGGGTTTTTCCTGACAATCAACAATGGATTCACGGTCATTGTTACACCTTTAATTACAGATATTTATTGAATTCAAATTCCACCATCTGCTGTGACAGGATTCGAACCCCAGTCCCCAGAATGTTATCTGGGTCTCTGGATTAACAGTCCAGTGATAATAACACTAGGCCATCACTTCCCCATAAGTGTAGCACTTCCTGCGGTTGCAGGGAAAGGTGCCGGGGGTGATGGGGCTAGTGGGGAGTGTGGAGCGGATGAGGGAGTCGCGGAGAGAGCGGTCTCTATGAAAGGCAGGTAGGGGTGGGGAGGGAAATATATCTTTGGTTGTGGGGTCGGATTGTAGGTGGCGGGAGTGGCGGAGAATGATATGTTGGGTACGGAGGTTGGTGGGGTGGTATGTGAGGACCAGGGGGATTCTGTCTTTATTTCTGTTGGGGGGAGGGGGTGTGAGGGCAGAAGTATGAGAAATACAAGAGATGTGGTTGAGGGCATTTTTGATCACCAAACAGGGGATGTTGTGGTCCTTGAAATAGGAGGACATCTGGGATGTTCTAGAGTGGAGCGCTCCATCTTGGGAGCAGATGCGGCGGAGGCGAAGGAATTGGGAATAGGGGATGGCATTTTTGCAGGGGGGTGGGTGGGAGGAGGTGTATTCTAGGTAGCTGTGGGAGTCGGTGGGCTTGAAATGGATATCGGTTTCTAGGTGGTTGCCCGAGATGGAGACAGAGAGGTCCAGGAAGGAGAGAGAGGTATTAGAGATGGTGAGGTGAAAGGTGGGGAAAGGTGGGTGTGTGTGTGTGAGCGTGTGTGTGTGAGTAGGTGTATGTGTGTGAGTGTGTGTGTCTGTGTGAGTGTCTGTGTGCGTGTCTGTGTGTGTGTGTGACTGTGTGTGCAGGTGTGTGTGTGTGAGTGTGTATGTGTGTGTGAGTGTGTGTGTGTGAGTGTGTGAGTGTCTGTGTGAGTGTGTGTGTCTGTGTGAGTGTGTGTGCGTGTGTGTGTGTGTGACAGTGTGAGCGTGTGTGCAGGTGAGTGTGTGTGTGTGAGTGTGTGAGTGTGTGTTTGTGTGAGTGTGTATGAGTGTGTGTGTGCGTGTGTGTGTGTGTGTGATTGTGTATGAGTGTGTGTGTGAGTGTGTGCGAGTAGGTGTGTGAGTGTGTGCAAGTGTGTATGTGTGTGTATGCGTGTCTGTGTGTGAGTGTGTGTGTGTGGTTTGTGTGTGCGAGTAGGTGTGTGGGTGTGTCTGCATGTGTGTGTCTGAGTGTGTGTGTGTGAGTGTGTGTGAGTGTGTGTGTGTGTGAGTGCGTGTGTGTGTGAGTGTGTGCTTGTGTGAGTGTGTATGAGTGCGTGTATGAGTGTGTGTGTGTGTGTGATTGTGTATGAGTGTGTATGTGACTGTGTGCGAGTAGGTGTGTGAGTGTGTCTGAGTGTGTGCAATTGTGTGTGTGTATGAGTGTATGCGTGTCTGTGTGTGTGTGTGAGTGTGTGAGTGTGATTGAGTGAGTGTGAGTTTGTGTGTGTGAGTTTGAGTGTGAGAGTGTGTGTGAATGTGCGAGTGTGTGCGTGTGAGTGTGAGTGTGTGTGTGTGAATGTGTGAGGATATATGAGTGTGTGAATGTGAGTGTGTGTCTGTGTGTGTGTGTGTATGCAAGTGTGAGTGTGTGTGTGTGAGTGTGTGTGTGAGTGTGAATGCGAGTGTGAATATGATTGTGATTGTGTGTGTGTGAGTGTGTATGAGTGTGCATGTGAGTGTGTGCGAGTGTGTGTGTGATGTGTGTGAGTGTGTGAAAGTATTTGTGTGTCTGTGTGAGAGTCTATGCGTGTCTGTGTGTGTGTGAGTGTGGGTGTGTGAGAGAGTTTGTGTGTGTGAGTATGTGAGTGTGTGTGAGTGTGTGTGTGTGAGTGAGTGTGAGTGTGGGTGTGAGTGTGTGTGTGTGAGAATGTGTGTGTGTTAGTTTGTGTGTGTGTATGTGCGTGAGAGAGAGTGTGTGCGTGTGTGTATATGTGTGTGTGAGAGAGAGTGTGTGTGTGAGAGAGAGTGCGTCAGTGTCTGTGTGAGTGTGAGTACGTGTGAGTGAGTGTGTATGTGTGTGACAGTGTGTGCATGAGTGTGTGTGTGAGTGTGTGAGTTTGTGTGCCTGTGAGTGTGAGTTTGTGTGAGTGAGTATGTGTGACTGTGTGTGAGAGTGAGTTTGTGTGTGTGTCAGTGTGAGTTTGTGTGTGTGAGTTTGTGAGTGTGAGAGTGTGTGTGTGTGTTAGTGTGTGTGTGTGT
>NW_025978315.1:0-346 GCF_021869965.1 Rhincodon typus | reverse complement strand
GCGAGTGGGTGTGTGATGTGTGTGAGTGTGTGAAAGTATTTGTGTGTCTGTGTGAGAGTGTATGCGTGTCTGTGTGTGTGTGAGTGTGGGTGTGTGAGAGAGTTTGTGTGTGTGAGTATGTGAGTGTGTTAGTTTGTGTGTGTGAGTTTGTGAGTGTGAGAGTGTGTGTGTGTGTTAGTGTGTGTGTGTGAGAGAGTGTGTGAGTGTGTGTGTGTGTGTGAGAGTGTGTGAGTGTGTGTGTGAGTGTGTGAGTCAGTGTGTGTGTGATGTGTGAGTGTGAGTGTGTGTGTGTGTGTGTGTGAGTGTGTGTGAGTGTGTGTCTGCATGTGAGTGTGTGTGTGAGTAT
>NW_025978314.1:0-6572 GCF_021869965.1 Rhincodon typus | reverse complement strand
GGTATGGGGGCAGGTGTAGCACTTCCTGCGGTTGCAGGGAAAAGTGCCGGGTGTGGTGGAGCTGGAGGGGAGTGTGGAGCGGACAAGGGAGTCACGGAGAGAGTTGTCCCTCCGGAAAGTAGATAAGGGTGGGGAGGGAAAGATGTCTTTGGTGGTGGGGTCGGAAGATGTCTCCATCTCCTACCGACCAACCTCATTCTGCCCCCTTGACCTGTCCGTCCTCCCTGGACTGACCTATCCCCTTCCTAACTCCCTACCTACACTCACCTTTACTGGCTCCATCCCCGCCTCTTCGACCTGTTTGTTTCCTCTCCACCTATCCTCTCCTCTATCCCTCTTCTATCCGCCTCCCACTCTCTCCCTATTTATTTTGGAACCCCCTTCCCCTCCCCCTTTTCTGATGAAGGGTCTAGGCCCGAAACGTCAGCCTCTCTGCTCCTATGATGCTGCTTGGCCTGCTGTGTTCATCCAGCCCTGCACCTTGTTGTCTCACACTTCTTTATTATCTCGGGTGTGTTCCCTCTGCCTTTCAGATTCACATAAGTGTAAGTTTAACTTCTTATTCCAACTCAGCTTCAACCCCCTGTTGAACGTCCAGCTCCCTGCCTCACCTTACCCACTCCTCTCAGTGATGCTGACTGCCTGTCACAGGGCTCTTACCTCACCTGGTCCTCTCTGTGTTGGAGGTAGATTCGATCGTGGCTTTCCAAAGGGAATTTACTCGTTACCTGCAGGCAAAATATTTGCATGGATACCAGGAAAAGGTGGAGGCATGAAACTGGGTGAGTTTTGGTTTCAGAGGGCTCACAGAGAAATGATAGACTGTGTGGACTCCTGCAGATCTATAATGGAGTTGACTTTATTTCAAGGGGACTGCAGTGTAATGGGGTGGAAGTCACGTTATGGTTGCACAGAGATCTGCACAGAGCCAAATTTCGAATATTGTATTCTGGGCACCAAGACTCAGGAAGGAAATGCTAGCCTTGGAGGCAGCACAGCATAGGTTCAGGAGAGGCAAAAAGAGTTATACTACAAGGGCAAATACATAAGAAAGACTTATATATGCAGGAGAAGATGAAGGAACGGAGTACTTATGCGGTTTAAGATGATTGAAGCATCTGTTAAGGTTAAGGTTGTCATAGTCCCACTCCATAGGGCTCCTCTCTCAATAGAGAGACAACAGGGGTGGTTTAACCTGAGGATCATCATGCCTCAGATGAGGTGAGAGATTGAGAAGGAGAGTCCTTCATGGTAATGGGAATTGAATGCACACTGTTGGTATCACTCTGCATTGCAAACTAGGATCTGTTAGTGTAGGGTAGATGTAGGTAAATTGTTTCCTCTGATGTTGGGTGGGGGTCTGTAGAACATGGAGAACACCTTAAAATTCAAGCCAGGCTGTTGATGGGTGATGTCAGGAAGCAGTTCACCGCATAGTGGGGAGTGAAAATCTAAAACTCTCTCCCACGAAAAGCTGTTGAGGCTGAGATCCAGTTGCAGATTTGAAAACTGAGATTGCTAGTTTTTTTGATTGGTAGGAGTATTCTGGGTGATGGAACCAAGTCAGTAAATAAAGTTAATGTTCAGATCAGCCATGAATGTATTGAATCACATGACAGGCTCTTACCCTGCACCCTATAAATGTCAGACTGTGACACATTATGAATTTACATGAATAATAACAGTTCACATTCTGAGATAACAAAGTGTAGAGCTGAAGGAACACAGCAGCCTGGACAGCATCAGAGGAGCAGGAAAGTTGATGTTTCGGGTCGGGACCCTGGCCTGCTGTGTTCCTCCAGCTCCACACTGTGTTATCTCTGTCTCCAGCATCTGTAGTTCTTGCTATCTCTGAGTTCACATTCTGAGTACTTAATGCGTTTAACAATGTGACACTAATGATATGATCTTTATTAAGTACAATTGATAGTGAGACTAACAGACTAAAATATTGTTGTGGTCTCAGCGAATGCTATTACTGGATAGTTCAGTTCTAGCCTGAAGTCTGGCTTGATAGATCATACATTTTATTTGTTTTAATGAGGTGGACTTTCACTGACAGTCAAACAGACAGTGCTACAGATTTGCTTTTAACAATAAAGCAAAAGTTTATTATGCAAAAGAAATGAAAATAGAACGAACCTATTTACATATAACAGAAGGTTAAAGATTTCAAAACACACAGTAGAAGTGCAATCTCATTAATCCCAACTGCACTCCTTTACAGTACTCATACCAGAAAGAATCCCCTTCTCTATCGTATCTATAGGATTTAACTTAACAATGGCATCAATTCCTAGTCTTCAGAATCTGATCGCCTTGCCAATGATTATTCAAACACTTGAGATTACATTTTCTCTGCTCCAGAGAATCTCTTCAGAGTTCTAACTAAAGATTTCTGGTCTGGAACTTTCAAACAGAATTCTTTACACCGAGGGAACCTATTTCTTAGCAATTCTAATCTATTTCCTTTCTTCAGGAGTAACTGAGCTAAACACCAAGCTTCAGCCGAGACTTGCGCAAACTGAAAAAAATGCTTTCCAAATTATAAGTATGTCCCTAAACCAAAAAAAATCCAAATCCCAAATCCCCTTCTAACTGACGCCAAGTGTACAACTGTTTAATTTGTCCACTGATAACACTCACTAAATGAAAACAAAACCTTACACTGCAGGAAATTTCTCCTTCCTATTGTTTTGTAAAAAATAACCCGTCGTGGCCGTAGAAATGCTTACAAGTTATTCATTAAGCCCCTTCATAAATACAGACCAAAACCCACATGCCACTAGTTCAAAACTCAAAAGCTAAAATAAAATGTTAAAAGTCACACACCTTATGTCACAACTTCATGACGATGAGAATTTGTAGCAAATTTGCAAATCTCAACCAATAGACTCACTTCAGCCCTATCACTGAACGGTGACAGCACATTACTGCAGAGACTGACAACCATTTCTGACTGAGTCTGTTCTAGTTAGACATTTCCGTTTCAATCAGGTATGTCACATCTTTGAAGGTCTCCTCCTCATCATCTGCACTCGTTCCTCTACAACTCTCAAAGATCTTGCCCACTTTCAGCTCATTCTGCAGCTCCCTCACCGTCAGTCTGACTGCCGGCTCTTCTGGCTCCATCCTTTTCTTGAAAGCAGCGGAAAAGTCTTTATTGTATCTCGGTACGTCCTGCCCCTCCGACCACACGTGGTTATTTAGACAAGGGTCATTATTCGGGCTCGGTGAGGAGGTGCAGCAAAGGGCAGTCCAGACTACCTCAGGCACCATCACCTTGTTCTTCATTTTGATGGTGGTGGAATTGGCTGAGCCCGTCACTGCGTAGGTCGAGCGGCCGGATTTGTGGCATATCTTTGCCAACTTGAGGACAAAAGATTCTGCCTCCTTTGCCCAGTTCACATTGGCTTTGTGCTTCTGTGGGACTGCATTGGTGAGGGTGCAGGTGGCTGTAGCACTGTCATTCCTATTAAAGGAAAAGGGATAGAGATGACCTCGATCGTACCCCGAACCCTGGTAATCTGCATCCACTGCCTGATGATCACTGGAGGTATCGTTGCTGCTGCTCATTTCGGCTGAGGCATGTGGATCATCAATCTAAAACCAACAATAAATAACACATGAGGCAATTGTCTCAATTTAACCATAAGACCACAAGATACGGGAGCAGAATTAGGCATTCAGCCCATTACCTCTACTTTCCCATTCGATCTTGGCTGATATGTTTCTCAACCCTATCATCCTGCCTTCTCCCCATAACCAGTGATCCCCTTACTAATCAAGAACCTATCTGTCTCTGTCTTAAATACACTCAAAGATTTGGCCTCCACAGCCCTCTGCGATAATGCGTTCCACAGATTCACCACCCTCTGGCTGAAGAAATTCCCTCTCATCTCAGTTCTACAGGGTCCTAACTCTGAGGCTGTGCCCTCAGGTCCTAGTCTCCCTTACTAGTGGAAACACCTTCTCCACATCCACTCTATCCAGGCCTCTCAATATTCTGTAAGTTTCAATGAGATCCCCCCATATCCTTCTAAACTCCATCGAGTACAGACCAAGAGTCCTCAACCGCTTCTCATATGACAAGCCCTTCATCCCCAGGATCATTCTTGTAAACCTCCTCTGGACCCTGTCTAATGCCAGTACATCCTTCCTTAAATACAGGGCCTAAAACCGCTCACAATATTCCAAATGTGATCTGACTAGAGCCGTATACAGCCTCAGCAGTACATCTCTGCTCTTGTATTCTAGCCCTCTCAAAATGAATGCTAACGTTGCATTTTCCTTCCGAACTGCCAAATGAACCTGTATGTTAACCTTAAGAGAATCCTGAACTAGAACTCCATTTGTGCTTCAGATTTCCGAAGCCTTTACCCATTGAGAAAATAGGCTATGCTCTGTATTCTTCCTACCAAAGTGTATAACCTCACACTTTCCGATATTGTATTCCATTTGCCACTCTTGTAGCCTGTCCAAGTCCTTTTGTAACCTTCCTGCTTGCTCAATACTACCTGTCCCTCCAACTATCACTGTGTCTTCTGCAAACCTAGCGACAGTTCTCTAAGTTCCTTCATCTAGATTGTTAAAAATCTCCTTCACACCAACAAACATAACCCTCCTTTTCAGATCATATTGATATTCTCACTGTGAGAATGAAATTACTCATCACCTCAAAACGAATTGTAGTTAGAATGGGGTGAATTTTAATTTTAATTTTCTATTTTACCCTGGTTAATAAGAAATCTTATAATGAGTTTAACTGAGTAACCAATTTTAGCACATCTGCAATAATAGCTGGCAATATGCAGCAGGACTTTCATTTATTGCAGGTAGAACAGATAACAACTTGTATTGATATAGTGCCTTGAATGTAGTTAGTTGCTCTGGGGTAGGAGGACAGTCAGAACATTTGAATCAAGCAGCATAAGGGATGTTAAGTAGGAACACACCATCACCATTAAATTCCCCTCCAAACCACACACCATCCTGACTTGGAAATAAATCGCTGTTCCTTCAGTGTCACTGGGTCACGATACTGGAACTCCTTCCGAAATAGCACTGTGGATGTCTCTACACCACATGGATTATGGGGGGTTTACGAAGGCAGCTCACCACCACTTTCTCAAGGGCAATTAGGGGTGGGGAATAAATTCTAGCCCAGCTCATGACACCTACATCCCATGCGTGAATGAAAATAGTCCATCATATTGAGAAAAGGAGTGTATTGTGCTTATTTTCCATCAGTCACATTTCATTTGGACCTGATTTTCATTTTTCAGATAGTTCAGCGAAGCTGGGGCTGTTCTAAAAAAAATGCAGTTGACTTGGCAACTCAGTGTCAGCAAAATCAAGCCTGGATTTTTGAATTCCCAATTCCAATATAGCCTCCCAACATCGAAAAATCTCAGAGAGCTCCGTGATTAGAATCATACAGCACAGAAACAGACCCTTCGGTTCAACCAGTCCACGCCAAACATCATCCCAAACTAAACTAGTCCCACCTGCCCGCTCCTGGCCTATATCCCTCTAAATATTTCCTATTCATTTACTTATCCGAATATTTTTCAAATGTCATAATTGTACCCATATCCACCACTTCCTCAGGAAGTTCATTCCGCACGCAAACCACCCTCTGTGTAAGAAATTTTCCTCATGTCTTTTTTAAATCTCTCTCCTTTCACCCTAAAAATGTGCCCCCTAGTATTGAAATCCTCCATTCTAGGGAGAAGACAACTACTACTAACCCTATTTATAGCCCTCATTATTCTATCAACTTGTATAAAGTCGCCTCTCAACGTCTTACGCTCCAGTGGAAAAATGTCCCAGCCTTTCTTTATAGCTCAAATGTTCAATAACTGGCAATGTCCTGGTAAATCTATTCTGAAACCTCTCCAGCTTACTAATATCCATCCTGTAACTGGGCCACCAGAACTGGACACAGTATTCCAGAAGAGGCTTTGCTAATATCCTGTACCACCTCAACATGACTTCCCAACTCCTACTTTCAAAGGACTGGGCAATGAAGGCAAGCATGGCAAATGCCTTTTTAACCACCCTGTCTATATGTGATGCAAACTTCAAAGAAATATGTGTTTGCACGCCTCGGTCCCTCTGTTCTACAACACTACCCAAGGCCTTACAATTAATTGTATAAGCCCCACTCTTGATTGTTGTACCAAAATGCAATACCTCCCAATTATCCAGATTGAACTCCATCTGTCATTTTTCAGCCCTTTGACCCAATTGATCAAGATCCCTTTGTAATCTTAGATAACCTTCTTCACTGTCTAGTACGCCATCGATTTGGATACTCATCAGATTTGGGGCTTGTGGTGTCTAAGTGATGGGCTGTTTGTGGTACACAGTGAACGGTTTAGTCACTAACACTTACCTGTGGCTCATAAAACCATAGCCTGGGTCTCTGTTTTGCCTCAACACCCATGGTGCAGGGATACCTGTACGCCGAGTAGACCGGGTTCCTCAGCTCGGTCCGGTACAGGGTTACAAAGTGATAGTGGTTCCTGTAACGCTGGCAGATTTTGACACGGTTCTGAGTGTTGAAGCCC
>NW_025978313.1:0-6572 GCF_021869965.1 Rhincodon typus | reverse complement strand
GTGATGAAGGGTCTAGGCCCGAAACGTCAGCCTTCCTGCTCCTATGATGCTGCTTGGCCTGCTGTGTTCATCCAGCTCTACACTCTGAGCTTCCAGTTGCCTGCCACTTCAACACACTGCCTTGTGGGAAGACAATTACCTCGCAGGATGATTGCTCGACTATTAATCGATAAACGCAGGAAATTTTTGGGGACACGGATTCAAATCCTGCCATGGCAGATGGTGAAATTTGAATTCAATTTTTAAAAATCTGGAATTAAGAGTTTAATTATCCAGGAATCCATGATTGTTGGAAAAACCCATCTGGTTCACTAACATCCCTTAGGGAAGGAAACTGCCACCTTTACCTGGTCTGAACTACGTGTGACTTCAGACCCACAGTAATAAAGTTGACTCTTAACTGCTTTCTAGAATGGGCAATAAATGTTGGCCTAGCCAGCAATGCCCTCATCAATAAGAAAAACACACCACAAATGTTTCCTAAGCAACATCTCTGTCTCAGGCTAGCTGCAGCGCTCCAGCGAAGATCAGTGCAAGCTGGAAGTCAGCACTTCATTTTCTGCTTGGAACCGCTGCAGCTTTCTAGACTTAATATCAAGTTCAACAATTTTCAACACCTTTCCCATGTCTTTCCCCCACCTCCACACACCAGGCCTCGTCATCACATGGGCTGTTACAACACACAACCATTGTTAGCTGCTAATAGTCCCCATTATCAGCTATTCATTCTCCCAGGCTGACCTCTATCCACTGTCTGTCCAACAGTTTTTCTCTGTCTTTGGACTTTATCTCCATCTGTCCTTTACTCCTCCTCCTTCCTCCTCCCTTTCCTCCTACCCTTTCTTCCTCTATCCTATTTTTTGCACAAATACCACCCTTTTCCTAGCTATCATCAGATCTGATGAAGGGTCACTGGACCTGAAACATTATCTCAGTTTGCTGTCCAAATTTGCTGTGAGACCTGCTGAGTTTTTTCCACCAATTTCTGTTTTTGTTAAAAATGGATTTGTCAGAGCCATGTAATACTATAGACTATATGTTGCTCTTGTATTTCACAGCACTTTCTGGTGTACTGTATTTTAATTGCGACTGAGCCACTCTGCAAACAAACAAGCATCATTTGCTCTACAAGGCAATTACAAACAAAATGATAGACTTGCATTTATATAGCACTTTATACAACCACTAGGCATCTTAAAGTTGCACACCATTCTAAACCAGTTTGCATGCAGCTAGCTCCCACAAACAGCAGTGTTGACTGAGGGATAAATATAAGCCAGGAGAGTATCCTGCCTCTTCTTTGAAATAGTGTCTTGTGATCTTTCACATCCACCTGAGCAAGTAGAGACTCAGTTTATTGTCACATCTGATAATGCAGCACTCCCACAGTCTTACGTTGAAATTTTATTTTTTTTCTGTGCTCAACCGGGAACGTGGAACCTGAACCTTGTATCATGTTCTGAGGAAAGGTCACTGGACCCGAAACATTAACTCTGATTGCTTCTTCACAGATGCTGCCAGACCGGCTGAGCTTTTCCAGCAACTTTGTTTTTGTTCTTGTATCATGTGACTTGGTGGCAAAGATGCAGTCAGAGGTGGCAGTTACTAATGTACTTGTTACAAGAGTTTCTGAGGAATAAAATCTCATCCCAGTTTTCAAAATGACTACAGCTTCAGAAGTCCTGAGGTTAGCTGCAGCTGCATTGTGGAATTTGAATTCAATAAAAAAATCTGGAATTAAAAATCTACTGATGACCATGAAATCATTGTCAGAAAACCCATCTGGTTCACTAATGTCCTTCAGGGAAAGAAATCTGCCGTCCTTACTGGTCTGGCCAACATGTGACTCCAGACCCGCAGCAATGTGGTTGACTCTCAACTGCCCTCTGAAATGGCCTAGCAAGCCATTCAGTTGTACCCAATCGCTACAAAGTCTCAAAGAAATTAAACCGGACGAATCACCTGTATTCGATCAAGGCATTGGAAAAGACAATGGCAGAAGCCCCAGATGCTAGTGCCAAAACAGGAGAGCTGTCTCATAGATTAGTTAAGAAACGGCCTGACATAGTCATACTCACGGAATCATTCTTTACAGACAATATCCAGACACTGCCTCACCAGCAGGACAGACCTGGGAGAGGCGGCGGCACAGTGGTATACAGTCAAAAGGGAGGTGCCCTGGGGGTCCTCAAAATTGACTTTGGACCCCATGAAGTCTCATGGCTTTAGGTTAAACATGGGCAAGGAAGCCTCCTGCTGATTACCACATACCATCCTCCCTCACTGATGAATATGTTGAACAACACTTAGAGGAAGCACTGAAGATGGCAAGAGCACAAAATATACTCTGGGTGGGGGATTTCAATATCCACCACCAAGAGTGGCTCGGCAGCAGTACTACAGATCGAGCTGGTTGGATCCTAAAGGACATACCTGCGAGATTGGGTCTGCAGCAGATGGTGAGAGAACGAACAAGAGGGAAAAACAAACTTGACCTCATCGTTACCAATCTTTCAGCTGCAGTTGCATCTGGCCATGACAGTATTGGTAAGAGTGACCACCGAATAGTCCTTGTGGAGACAAAGTCCTGTTTTCACACTGAAAATAACTTCCATCATGTTGTGTGGCACTATCACTATGTTAAATGGGACAGACTTCGAACAGATCTAGCAACTCAAGACTGGGTGTCCATGAGGCACTGAGGGTTGTCAACAGCAGCAGAATTGTACTCCAGCACAATCTGTAACCTCATGGCCTGGCATATCCCCCCATTCAACCATTACGATGGAGCCAGGGGATGAACCCTGGTTCTATAGCTGTGAGGCTGGTAAAGCACAGCAGGTCAGACAGCATCCGAGGTACAGGTTAATCAATGTTTCGGCCTGAAACGTTGACTAACCTGCACCTCGGATGCTGTCTGACCTGCTGTGTTTTTCCAGCCTCACAGCTATACACTCTGGCTTCCAGATCTGTAATCTTTATTGTCCCTGATCAACCCTGGTTTAATGGAGAGTGCAGGATGGCACGTCAGGAGCAGCACCAGGCATACCTGAAGATGAAATGTCAACCTGGGGAACACACCAAACAAGACTATTTGCCTGCCAAACAACATAAGCAGCAAGTAATAGACAGAGCTAAGCAAGCCCACAACCATTAGATCAGATCTAAGCTCTGCAGTCCTGTCACATCTAGTTGTGAATGTTGGTGGACAATTAAACAATTCACCGGAGGACGAGGCTCAGCAAATATCCCCATCCTCAATAATGGAAGATGCCAGCACATCAGTGGAAGAGATAAGGCTGAAGCTTTCGCAGCATTCTTCAGCCAGAAGTGCTGAGTGAATGATCCATCTCAGCCTCCTCCAGTGGTCCTCAGCATTACAGATAATAGTCTTCAGCCAATTTGATTCACTCCACGTGATATCAAGAAATGGTTTGAGACACTGGATACTGCAAAGTCTACAGGCCCTGACAACATTCCGGCAATAGTACTGAAGACTCGTGCTCCAGAACTTGCTGCTCCTGTAGCCAAGCTGTTCCAGTACAGTTCCAACACTGTATCTACCTGACAATGTTGAAAATTTCCCAATTATGTCTTATACATAAAATGCAGAACCAATCCCACCTGGCTAATTACCACCCCATCGGTCTACTTTTGATCATCAGTAAGTGACATAAGGTGTCATTAAGCAGCATCTGCTCAGCAATAACCTGCTCAGTGAAGCCTAGTTGGGTACTGCAAGGGCCACTCAGTTCCTGACCTCATTACAGCCTTGGTTCAAACATGGACAAAAGAGTTGAATTCCGGAGGTGAGGTGAGAGTTATAGCCTTTGGCATCAAGGCTGCACTTGACCAAGTGTGACATCAAGGAGCCCTAGCAAAACTGGAATCGATGGGTATCGGGAGCAAACTCTCCAGTGGTTGGAGTTATACCTGACACATAGGAAGATGGTCATGTTGTTGGAGGTCAGTCATCTCAGCTCCGGGACATCTTTGCATGAGTTCCTCAGGGTAGTGTCCTGGGCCCAACCATGTTCAGCTGCTTCATCAATGACCTTCTCTTGATCATAAGGTCAGAAGTGGGGATATTCATCAATGATTGCACAATGTTCAGCACTATTTGTGAACAGATACTGAAGCAGTCCATGTGAAATGCAACAAGATCTGGACAATATCCAGGCTTGGACTGACAAGTGGCAAGTGACATTCACGCAACACAAATGCCAGGCTATGACCATCATTAATAAGAGTCAATCTAACCATCGTCCCTTGACATTCAATGGTGCTGCCATCATTGAATACCCCACTATCAACATCCTGGGGGTTATCATTTACTAGAAATTCAACTGGACTCACCACATAAACAAAGTGGCTACAAGAGCGGGTCAGAAGCTAGGAATACTACAGTGGGTAACTCACTTCTCCTGATTCCCCAAAGCCTGTCCGCCATCTACAAGGCACAAGTCAGGAGTGTGATGGAATACTCCCCACTTGCTTGGATGAGTGCAGCCCTAACAACACTCAAGAAGCTTGACACCATCCAGTACAAAGCAGCCTGCTTGATTGACACTGCATCCACGAGCATCCAGTTCTTCCATCACCAATGCTGAGTAGCAGTAATGTGTACTATCTACAAGACGCCCTGCAGAAATTCACTAAAAGTCCTCAGACAGCACCTTCCAAACCCATGACCATTTCCGCCTAGGAGGACAAGAGCAGCAGACATATAGGAACACCACCACCTTTGGGTTCACCTCCAAGCCACTCACCATCCTGACTTGGAAATATATCACCGTTCATTCACTGTTGTTGGGTCAAAATCCTGGAATTCCCTCCCTAATGGCATTGTGGGTTAACCTCAGCATGTGGAGTGCAGCGGTTCAAAAATGCAGTTCAGCACCACCTTCTCAACGGCAACTAGGGACGGGTAATGAATGCTGGCCAGCCAGCATCGCCCACATCCCACAAATGAATTTAAAATAATTCCACTCGTGACAGACTTTGTAATGGCTGCTACTACATGAAGGAGCTGGCACACATGTTCATTTAAAAGGGGCCATAACTGATTTGTGCTTTCTGCCTTTAACTTACACTTAGCAAACCTGAAGCTCTATTGTTACGTAAATGCATGCAAACCTTCCTGGGGAGAAGGGGCAATGATTTTTTGGATAACAGCAATAATTTTTTTATGTGGAAAATGAGAAATATTGCTAGAATTAAATGTATAGGTCACATTTTTTTAAATGATAAAACATGTCACTGAGATTAGCTTTTCGTTCAGTTCTTTTATAAGTTATTTTATAAGTCTTTTATAAGCGTTGAGCGGCTGAGAGCCAGAGCAGAGCTGGCTGGAGGCCTGGAGTGGTCTGGAATGGCTAAGAGTCACAGTGAAATGGGCTGGAGGCCTGAAGCAGTGTGGAGCATCTGAGAGCTGGAGCAAAGCAAGCTGGAGGCCTGGAGTGGTCTGGAGCGTCGGAGAGCTGGAGCAAAGCGAGCTGGAGGCCTGGAGTGGTGTGGAGTGGCTGAAAGCCGGAGCAAAGCGGTCTGGAGGCCTGGAGCGGTGTGGAGCGGCTGAGAGCCGGAGCAAAGCGGGCTGGAGGCCCTGAGCGGTGTGGTGCAGCTGAGAGCCAGAGCAAAGTGAGCTGGAGTCCTGGAGCGGCTGAGAGCCGGTGCGGAGTCGGCTGGAGCCATGGATCAATGCAAAGCGGCTGAGAGCCAGAGTGGAGCAGGCTGGAGAAATAGAATGGTGTGGGGACGGTTGCTGGACTGGCCTTCTTCCTTATTTCTCTTTTTGTGTCTAAGATTTGTACTTAGGTGCTTTGTACTTAAGATGGCGTCGTGAAAGGCAACATTGTAAACTTTTCACTGTACTCCTGTACTTAAGTATAATTGACAATAAAACCTAATTCTCATCCCCGCCTCTTCGACCTGTTTGTTTCCTCTCCACCTATCCTCTCCTCTATCCCTCTTCTATCCGCCTCCCACTCCCTCCCTATTTATTTCAGAACCCCCTTCCCCTCCCCCTTTTCTGATGAATGGTCTAGGCCCGAAACGTCAGCCTCTCTGCTCTTATGATGCTGCTTGGCCTGCTGTGTTCATCCAACCCTGCACCTTGTTGTCTCAGATTCTCCAGCATCTGCAGTTCCTACTATCTCTAATCCTAATTCTTCTGATCAGTGTCAAAGTTGTCCATGCACATGTTTGTATATGGGGCTGTTATGGTATCTCTGTGCCAGAAAGCCTGGGTTGAAGTCCAGCCTGCTCCAGAATTGTGTTATGATAAGTCTAAACAGGTTGATTAAAAATATATATATTTGTAGTGTGGGGCTGGATGAACACAGCAGGCCAAGCAGCATGGAGCCAGTAAAGGTGAGTGTAGGTAGGGAGTTAGGAAGGGGATAGGTCAGTCCAGGGAGGACGGACAGGTCAAGGGGGCGGGATGAGGTTGGTCGGTAGGAGATGGAGGTGCGGCTTGAGGTGGGAGGAGGGGATAGGTGGGAGGAAGAACAGGTTAGGGAGGCAGGGATGAGCTGGACTGGTTTTGGGATGCGGTAGGGGGAGGGGAGATTTTG
>NW_025978312.1:3786-6573 GCF_021869965.1 Rhincodon typus | reverse complement strand
GGATAGAGCCCAAAGAGAGAGAAAGACAGTTGGACAGACAAAGGAGTGACTAAATATCAGGCTGGGAATAGTTGTTAATGGGGACCGTTAGTGACTAACAACAGGGGGTGTGTAATGGCAGGCTATGTGGTAACAAGGCCCGGTGTGTGGGGTAGGGGGCTGGGACATGGGAGAGTTTAGGCCCTAAAATTATTGAACTCAATATTGAGTCCGGAGGGCTGTAGGGTCCCCAAGCGGAAAATGAGGTGTTGTTTTTCCAGCTTGCATTGAGCTTTGCTGGAGCACTGCAGCAAGCCAGAGACGGATGTTGGCCAGGGAGCAGTGTGGTATGTTAAAGTGGCAGGCAGCTAGAAGCTCGGTTTCTTTTTTGCGGGCAGAACGTAGATGTTCTGCGAAGTGGTCACACAGTCTACACTTTGTTTCCCCAATGTAGAGGAGACCACACTGTGAGCAGCGAATGCAGTAGACTAAATTCTGGGAAGTGCAGGTGAAGTGTTGCTTCACCTGGAAGGTATGTTTGGGCCCTTGGATACTGGGGAAGGAGGAGGTAAATGGGCGGGTGTTGCACCTTCGGTGGTTACAGGGGAAGGTGCCGTAGGGCTGTGGGGAGGTGTTGGGGGTGAAGGAGGAGTGGACCAGGGTGTCCCGGACTGAACGGTCCCAGTGGAAAGTGGACAAGAGAGGGGAGAGGAATATGTGTCTGCTGGTGGCATCTCTCTGGAGGTGGCAGAAATGGTGGCTGATGATGTGGATGTGGATGCTGGTGGGTTGGTAGGTAAGGACAAGGGGAACCCTATCGCTGTTGCAGGAGGGAAGAGAAGGGGTGAGGGCGGAAGTGCGGGAGATGGGTCGGACCCAGTTGAGGGCCCTGTCGACAAAGGTGCTTGGGAATCCTTGGTTGAGGAAGAAGGTGGACATTTTGGAGGATCCCTTGTCGAAGTTGACCTCATCTGAACATATGTGATGGAGATGGAGAAACTGAGAGAATGGGATGGAGTCTTTACAGGAAGTGGGGTGTGAGGATGTATAGTCCAGGTAGCTGTAGGAGTCAGTGGGTTTCTAGTGGATATTAGTGGTCAGTCTTTCCCCAGAAATGGAAACAAAGATGTCAAGGAAGGGAAGGGAGGAGTCAGAGATGGACCAGGGCAGAGTGGATATTGGAAACAAAATTTAATGTACTTTTCCAATTCCGGACGAGAGGGAAGCAGCACCGATGACATCATTGATATATTGGAGAAAGAGTTGTGGGTGGGGGCCGGAGTAGGACTGGAACAAGGAATGTTCCACGTATCTTACGAAGAGACAGGCATAACATGTGGGTACCCCATGGCCACCCCTCTGACCAGAAGAAAATGAGAGGAGTTAGAAGAGAAATTGTTGAGGGTGAGGACAAGTTCAGCCAAGTGGAGGGGAGGGTGGTGGGTGGGGGATGTTCAGGTAGATGCAGAGAGCGCTAACAGCCTCCTGGTGGGGATTGGTTGTATAAAGGGATTGCACATGCATGGTAAAAGAGGAGGTGGCTGAAGCCTACTAACTGGAAATTTTGAAGCTGGTGTAAAGCGTCAGAGGAATCATGGATGAACGTGGGCAGGGATTGGACCAGGGAGAGAAGACCATGTCAAGGTAGGAAGAGATGAGTTCTGTGGGGCAGGAGCAGGCTGAAACAATGGGTCTGCCTGGACAGTCCTGTTTGTGGATTTTTTTGGAAGGAGATAGAAGCGAGCTGTGCGGGGCTGGGGGACGATCAGCTTGGAGGCAGCGGGTGGGAGGTCACCAGATGAAATGAGTTCAGTTACTGTAGTCGATGCAATGGCCTGATGTACTATGGTGGGGTCATGGCCCAGGCAAAAATAGGAGGAGGTATCTGAGAGCTGGCGCTCACCCTCTGCAATGTAGAGGTCAGAATGACAGGCTGCAACAGCACCACCCTTATCGGCAGCCTTAATGACAAAGTCAGGGTTAGGTCTAAGTGCGCGAAGTGCAGTGGGTCCAGAGGGAGACAGGTTGGATTTGGTGGGGTGGGGAGGGGGGAGTGCAGAGAAATTGAGGCGACCGATATCACATTGACAAATCTCAGTGAACAGATGGGGTGCAGATAAAAGGCCAGAGGAAGGGGTCCAGGTGGAGGGAGAGTGTTGATAGTGTGTCTGTCTCAGGCTTGCTGCAGTATTCCAGTGAAGCTTAGCGCAAGCTGGAAGAACAATATATCATTTTACGCTTGGGGACCCTGCAGCCCTCCAGACTCAATATTGAGACAACAAGGTGCAGGGCTGGATGAACACAGCAGGCCAAGCAGCATCATAGGAGCAGAAAGGCTGACGTTTCGGGCCTAGACCCTTCTTCAGAAAAGGGGGAGGGGAAGGGGGTTCTGAAATAAATAGGGAGAGAGTGGGAGGCGGATAGAAGATGGATAGAGGAGAAGATAGGCGGAGAGGAAACAAACAGGTTGAAGAGGCGGGGATGGAGCCAGTAAAGGTGAGTGTAGGTGGGGAGTTAGGGAGGGGATAGGTCAGTCCAGGGAGGACGGACAGGTCAAGGGGGCGGGATGAGGTTAGTAGGTAGGAGATGGGGGTGCGGCTTGAGGTGGGAGGAGGGGATAGGTGGGAGGAAGAACAGGTTAGGGAGGCGGGGACAAGCTGGGCTGGTTTTGGGATGCGGTAGGGGGAGGGGAGATTTTGAAGCTTGTGAAATCCACATTGATACCATTGGGCTGCAGGCCAATATGAGTTGCTGTTCCTGTAACCTTCGGGTGGCATCGTTGTGGCACTGCAGGAGGCCCAGGATGGA
>NW_025978312.1:0-3686 GCF_021869965.1 Rhincodon typus | reverse complement strand
TGGGGCTTGAGGTGGGAGGAGGGAATAGGTGGGAGGAAGGACAGGTTAGGGAGGCAGGGACGAGCTGGGCTGGTTTTGGGATACGGTAGGGGGAGGGGAGATTTTGAAGCTTGTGAAATCCACATTGATACCATTGGGCTGCAGGCCAATATGAGTTGCTGTTCCTGTAACCTTCGGGTGGCATCGTTGTGGCACTGCAGGAGGCCCAGGATGGACATGTCGTCTGAGGAATGGGAGGGGGAGTTGAAATGGTTCGCGACTGGGAGGTGCAGTTGTTTATTGCGAGCCGAGCGTAGGTGTTCTGCAAAGCGGTCCCCACTTTACTTTGAGGTAACCTTCTCTTCCAGTTCTTTGCCTAAATGCCTATAGGAACGGTTTCTCCTCACTCTGCCCAGATTCAATCTCGAACACCTCGAGGTAATCTCCTTTCACGAACCGCAGCTTCCCTGGCCTGTGTAACTGAAGACCATCAGTGCGGGAATCATTCTCGTAAATCATCTCAACGCTCACTGGTGTTGTAAAAATTCGTGGGATCAATTTAAATGGAGGCCTGTTAATATAATCATCTATGGCGAGAAACTGAATGATTTCATCTACTCCAAAATCATTTTAACAAGAAGTTGACACTGAAGAATTTTGAAAGCAGCTCTCTGTACTTGAGAAAAGTCAAAACAGCTGTTCAGCTGTGAAATAAATTTACAATACCATTTAGTTGTCTCATTCTGGAAACATTCATCCATTTAATCTCAAATTTGTTTCATTTGTCTTACTTGTGTTCTCATTTCTAAAAATTTGCATCCCTTAGTTTCAGGAGCAAATAAAGTTAATGTATTTTTTAAACTCTGAGGTGACTTGCTTTAATTTTTTATGTTCATATTTATTATATATTTCCATTTAATATGATTAATAGGGAGTTTCATACTTGTATTATTATACATTCAGCGTCTAATTAACACTGACCAAGTTATTACTGGGGACCAAAATCTAAAATTGCTGGAAAAACTCAGTAGGTCAGGCAGCATCTGTGGAGAGAAAGGAGACATAATGTTTTGAGTTCAGTGACCCTTCTAGCAATGTGTTGGGTAGAGTTCAAACATGATGGTCCACAGTGTGAAAGGCTGTCTTCTTGGGTTTTTTTTTGATGTTCCTTGTCTGATTGTGAGAAACATAAGTGATTGTAACAGTCATGTTTGCATCTAACGTCTATTAACTGGGCGGCTGAAGAAGAGGAGGATTGAGGAATATTGACTGCAAGCATGGCCCTGAGCATCTCCTGCTGTGTTGTTTCAAATCTCAGCCTTGTTTTTTCACACTGCCACATCTGTCATTGGCCTGCTGTACTGTTCCTGAAGTGAATGTTGAATCTCACTTATAGAACACATCAGCAAGGGAATACATGATGAATATAGGCACCATGGGAAGCACCGAGGATCAGAACGAGGTTGGTGTGCACTTGCACCAGTCCCTTAAGGTATGAAGACAGGTGGATAAAATGGTTAAGAATGCATGTGGTATATTTGCCTTTAGTAGCCAGAAGCATAGAGTTGAAAAGTAGGGAGGTTATGCTGGAACTGTACAAAAAGTTGGTTAGGCTAGAGTAAAGTGTGCAGTCCTGGAATCCGGATTACAGGAGGGATATGATAGCACTGGGGAGGGTGCAGACAAGATTTACCAGGATGTTGCCTGGCTGGAGAGTTTCAGTTATGAAGAGAGATTAGGTAGACTGGAATTGTTTACCTTGGAGCAGAGGAGATTGAGAAGGGGCATGATTGTCTAAAATTATGAGGACCATAGATAATGTCGATAGGATGCATCTTTTCCTCTTGATGGGAGGGATCAGTGGCTCGGGGCACAAATGTAAGGTATGGGGCGGAAAGATTAGAGGAAAAACAGTTTCGCCCAGAGGGTGATGGGAATCTGGAACTCACTGTCAGTAAATGTGGTGGAAGCGAAAACTCTCACAATGTCTAAGAAGAATTCAGATGTGCACTTGCGATGACAAGGTATACATGGGGCAAGCGCTGGAAAATGGGTCTAGAGTATTTAAGTGGTTGTTTTTGACCAGCATTGGCATGATGGACTGAAGGGCCTTTTTCTGTTTTGTGGATCTCTATGACTCTGACTTTCAGTTAGGCACCCTTTTGGCCTTCGCAACACTATGTCGAGTTAACTGTTTCAGACCAAAACCTCTCTCCCCCCATTTTTGTAGTTTATTTTTATTTGTTTCAGTTGTATCTTTCAGCATGCCGGTATCTAGGCCAATTTTTGTTTCTTTTCTTGGTCCTTCCCCATTCCCCTTGTTCCATTGCACGCAACTCTTACCCCTCACCACCTCCAACTCAAAACATAGGTCTTTCAACTTTTCCTACTTACGATGGTATGTTACAAACCTGAAGCATTAACTTTGTTTCTCTCTCTCTAAATATATCGCTGGACATGCTAAGTTCCTCAGTCCCTACCCAGTGTTTTCTGCTTTTATTGCACAGGTTAGGATTGCTGTTTGTATGGAGGGTGCACAGCATAATTCGGATGGTTGCATCCATTTGTTTCTGAGGTACAAATCTGTGTCAGATTGGTTGCTGCATTTCCTTGAGGCAACAATAAACACTGTGTTCTTCAAAAACAATTTCATAGAATCCCTACAGTGTGGATACAGGCCCTTCAGCCCCAACAAGTCCACACTGACCCTCAGAGCATCCCGCCCAGACCTATTCCCCTATAATCCCCCTAATCCACACATCCCTGAACACTACGGGCAATTTAGCATGGTCAATCCACCTAGCCTGCACATTTTTGGACTGTGGGAGGAAACTGGAGCACCCGGAGGAAACCCACGCAGACACGGGGAGAATGTGCAAACTCCACACAGACAGTCACCCGAGGGTGGAATCGAACCCGGGTCCCGGGTGCTGTGAAGCAGCAGTGCTAACCACTGCTAACCAACTTATTGGCTATAAAACACAATGGGTCCATATGGCCTCTATTCAAGATATTTCTGAGACAGTCTGTGAAACCACCACTCAGGATATTTAACTGTGGGATATTATGCTAAAAGGGAGGGTTGGATAGTTCAGTTGGCTGATCAGCTGGTTTGTGATGCCAACAGCATGAGCTCAATTCCCAGACTGGCTCAGGTTACCATGAAGGACTCTTTCTCAACCTCACCTGAGGTGTGCTGACCCTGAGGTTAAAACATCTCTCAAGTAATCTCTCTGTATTGAGAGAGAGAGAGAACAGCTGTATGGTTTGTTAATACAATGACTGTGGCTACGTTACATTAAAAGATTGCACCTATGTTGATGGGTATTACAACAGACTCCCAAACAGTGCAAAGATAGAAGAGTAAGTCTAGAGGTAACTTTTGGAGGAATGGAAAATTAATAAAGCAGCATTGATACAGGACTTTGTCACAAAGGAAATTTCAAACCATGTTCATAATCCAGTAGGAAGGGCAAAGTGTTTGATCTCGCTGTTTGATCTTGCTTTGGAATATGAAGTGCAGTGAGTGGCGTGTGTTTCATTTAAACATAGGTGTCACATAGTATAAGAGATAGTAGGAACTGCAGATGCTGGAGAATCTGAGATAACAAGGTGTAGAGCTGGATGAACACAGCAGGCCAAGCAGCATCAAAGGAGCAGGAAAGCTGACGTTTCGGGCCTAGACCCTTCTTCAGAAAATGTCTAGG
>NW_025978311.1:0-6573 GCF_021869965.1 Rhincodon typus | reverse complement strand
CTGCCTGGCCTGCTGTGTTCCTCCAGCTCCACACTGTGTTATCTCTGTAATTTCTTACTGTCTTGGGAAGACTAATTGCCATACCAAACTGTGATGCACCCGGATAGGATGTTTTCTATGGTGCATCTCTAAAAATTGGTACAAGTCATTGTGGACAGATTGAATTTCCTTAGCCTTCTGAGGAAGTTGAAGTATTGGTGTACTTTCTTAACTGTAGCATCGATGCGGATGGACAAGAATGGATCATTGGTGATATTTACTTCTAGGATCTTGAAGCTCTTGATCATCTTCACCTAAGCAGCATTAATACAGACAGGGACATGCCCCCCACTCCATTTCCTGAAGCCGATGACCAGCTCCTTCATTTTACTGACATTGAGGGAAAGATCGTTGCCTTTACACCATGCCACTAAGCTGAATATCTGTCTATCTCTTTCGTCATTGTTTAAAATCCGACCCACTACAGCAGTATCATCAGCAAATTTGTAAATGGAGTTAGAGCTGAACTTGGCCACACAGTCGTCAGTATATAAGGAGTATAGCAAGGGGCTGAGTACGCAGCCTTGCAGGGCACCAGTGTTGAGGATTATTGTGGAAGTGTTGTCACCTATCCTTACTGACTGCGGTTATGGTTCAGGAAATCGAGGATCCAGTTGCAGAGGGAGAGCGGAGTCCTAGGTCTCAGAGTTTGGAAATATGTTTGGATGGAATTATGGTTTTGAGGTGGTGCTAAAGTCAATAAATAGGAGTCTGACGTAGTGCTATGGAGGCTCAGTTTTTGAGTGTTTTCAAGACAGAGATCAATAAGCTTTGGATACTGAAGCAAATTAAGGGACATTTGGATAGTCCAAGATGACGGTGCTGAGTTGGAAGATGAGGTTTGACCTTGCTGAATGGTATAACAGGCTTGAAGGGCTGAATGGCTCACACCAGATCCTAATTACATTGTAACTGTTTTATAAAGACATTGAGATATAAATCCCCTTTCTTCTCACTCTCCTTTCCATTAACTTCAACAGGAAATAAATAAAAAGGGAACAAGCTCTCAATTCTCTGAGACAACAAGGTGTAGAGCTGGATGAACACAGCAGGCCAAGCAGCATCATAGGAGCAGTAAGGCTGACGTTTCGGGCCTAGGCTCCTATGATGCTGCTTGGCCTGCTGTGTTCATCCAGCTCTGCACCTTGTTGTCTGAGATTTTCCAGCATCTGCAGTTCCTACTATCTCTCTCAATTCTCTGTTGCCCTGTTTTGCTCCACCATTCAGGTGGACTTAACCCCTCACTATATTTCCACCCCCTGACAAAAAGCACAAAACGGGACTCACTAACAAAACCTGCATTTGATGACAATGTTCCAAAGGGCATTGACAAACAAGGCCCCAGCATAACTTCACTCAGAATGGCAGAGAAACTGGAGGAAGAAGCTGAGGTGGGGAAGGGTGTTCCCCTTCTCTCTCGACAAGATATGCTACACACTCACATCAAAAGAGCTCTGTTTGCAGCCTCCAAGGTTCTAGGAGACAAAATGGTCAACAAAGGTGGGTGCTGGTGATATGATGGTACTGCCACTGTACTAGTAATCCTGAGACAAAGAACAGTACAGCACAGGAACAGGCCCTTCAGGCCACCAAGACTGCACTGACACATCATGCCTTTCTAAACTCAAAACATTCTGCCACTTTGCATCCGTACCCCTCTATTCCCAACCTATTCATATATATATATCTCAAGATGCTTCTTAAACATTGCTATTGTATCTGCCTCCACCACCTCCGCGAGCAGTGCATTCCAGGCACTTACCACCCTCTGTGTAAAAAACTTACCTCTCACATCTCCTTCAAACTTTCTCCCTTTTACCTTTAACCTGTGTCCCCTAATATTTCTACCCTGGAAAAAAGACTCCAACTATCCTTTCAATCCAGGCCTCTCAAGTTTTTAAACTTCTATCAGGTTGTCCCTCAGCCTACACAGTTCAAGTGAAAACATATAAAGTTTGTCCAATCTCTCCTCATAGTTAATACCCTCCAAACCAGACAATATCCCGATAAACTGTGTGTGTCTGTACCCTCTCCAAAGCCTGCACATCCTTCTGGTAATGTGGTGACCAGGACTGCACACAATATTCCAAATGTGGCTGAACTAAAGTTCCATACAGCTGCAACATGACTTGACAATTTTTATATTCTGTGCTCTGACCAATAAAGGCAACATGCCATATGCCTTCTCCACCACCTTATCCATCTGTGTTGCCACTTTTGGGGAACTGTGAGACCTTGGTGAATATTCTAGGGCCGCAACTTCAAATACCTACCAGCGAAATTTAAATTCAATTTTAAAAAGCCGGAATAGAACGTCAGTTTCAGTAATGGGGAACATGAAACTATTATTTACTGTTGCAAAAGCCCCTCTGGCTGACTGGTGTCCTTTAGGGAAGGTGTCCTTTCCTGGTCTGACCTACATGTGACTCCAGACCCACAGCAATGTGGCTGAGTCTTAACTGCCCTCTGAACAGGACTGGCAAGCCACTCAATTCCAGGGCAATTAGGGATGGGCCACTAACCTTGTTAGTGACACCCAAAAACTCCAGTGGCTTGCAACACCTACAATGTAGGTTATGAGACTGGATACGGCCATCTCTTCTACAACAGCCTCACAACAGCCATTTTACAATCATTAACAGTTAGACACAGAATAAAGACGTCCGATCCCACTACTGCAGAAACTAATCCAATTAAACCATCACAAGATCTCATTCAGAATATGGGTTTCAGGGATCAAACGGTCTCTCTGGGAATCCGAGACAGAAACAAGACAGGGAGGCTGGAACGGAATAATTTAATGGTTCAATTATACAAGATGCTGAAGAGTCTTCACAGGGTAGATGTGAGAAGGATGCTTCCTCTCATGGGTGAATCTGGAACTGGGGGGTCACTGTTTAAAAGTCAGGGGTCACCCGTTTAAATGGGGTGAAACTTTCTCTCTCGGAAGGTCTTTGAAATTCTCTTTTTGTACAGGTGATGGAAGTGAAGAGCTTGAATATTTTGGAGGTGGAGTTTAAACAAGAGAGTGAAAGGTTAATCGGGGAGTAGGTGAGAACGTGGATTTGACATTGCAAACAGATAAGCGGTTGTCTTATTGAACAGTACAGCAGTTGAAAGGCTGAATGGATTACTTATGTTTTAAATCATATGTTTGTACATAAGTTCGATTCACTTCACCCTTCCTCTCATACTTAAAACACTCAAAAAGTTCTCCCCTCTGAAACAATGAATTTTCTGACCGATGCTGCTGGGGGTCTCTCATATAGTTCCAGCCTTAATCTTACTTTGAGCAAGATACCGGTAACTGATCTCTTCGGTACGGAGACACAGCTGATCACAGAATGTAAACAGGAGCACTTCAATAGTCACCGACAGACTGTACCAGTGTAATCTCAAAAAGTCTCGAGTTTTAAGCCAAACAAAAGTTATCTATCCTCACTTGAATTGCTGAGTCTGGTCTCGGATATTTTAATTTACAACAGTCTGGGTGCCTTTTGAAGAATGAAGCTGGCTTACACAAGACTGCAGCAGTCAGCTAAAAGTAACATACTCACATTTAAGCTTCACCCTGTACTGAGATGCTCCAAATATGATCTCTGTAACCTCCTCCAAACGCTAAAACCTTCGACATACCTGCGCTCTTCCAACTCTGGCCTCTTAAGCCTTTCCATCTTTAACTGCACCAGAGTTGGCAGTTCTGCCTCCTATGTCCAGGACACACAGCTCCCCCTCTAAATCTCTCTGCCTCGCTACCTCTTTCACATCCTTTAAGCTGAGATGAATACCTACCTGTTTGGTCAAATTTCTGACCGTCCCTCTTAAGATCGTCCCCTGTGGCTCAGTGTCGAATTTGGTTTTGACAAATTCCTGTGAAATGGGTGAAAGGCTATCAGCAGGAATATGGAGTAATCACATCACCAGTGATCTTAGTAAATGGCATGGATCAGGCTTAAGGGGCCAAGTGACCTACTCCTACTCCTAATTTGCATGTTCATGAAGTGCCTGAAGACATTAGGGGCTTTGTAAACACAGGGTGCTGCTGTGTTATCGAACAGCAAGGTCCTGTACATGACACAACAGACTGATGCTCCCTGCAATCTAGTCTCTGTACATCATTTGTCATTGATCTAGGAGACACTGTACCATTGAGGGGCTGAACAAAATTCATTTGTTACCGTCGGAATCTGGAACATATGAAGTTATGAGTAGTCCAGGTGCAGCACTCAAATGAAAACGAGGCCTCTCCATCCAATTCCCTTCCATAGTCAAGGCCTGATTTTAACTCTGAGACCGTTTTGGGACATTGAACTGGGTGAGAGATTCACATCTACCAAAGGAAATGAGGCCTGGGTTAACAGTTTAAGTTCTGCCGATTGATCCCTCACAGGTTTCAGACAGGAAGGGGCCTTGTGGCCAGACTGACAGGGACTTTATCGCAGGGATCTGACATTCAGTAGGCCAGGCTGGGGGAAAGAGCTGGTATTTTCCTCATAAGGGGCAGACAAGCCCTCCAAGTACCCACTCTGTTGCAACCTCTTCCCACTGCCCACCAACACTGGCCCAGTGGGAAACCCAACCAAGGCACAGCCCAAGTTAAAATTTCACCCTTTAAGGTATAACCAGGAGTCATCCCACTTTAGGCTGGTTTCCTTGCCACCCACTTAGAGTAGCACGTTAAAATTGGAACCATCATTGCCTGGCATCTCCAGGGTAGGCCGGAAACAGTGCCATGCCTAAAATCTCAGCTAAAAGAAGATCTTACTTTTGGCATTGCCTCTACACACAACAAAAACTTGTTCAGCAACATGTTCCCACAGCTCATGGTCACAAGGGTGACTAAACATGGTGCATGTTAGAAAAAAAAATGTTATGTGGACACACCAGTTCATTATGTTACATTTTATTCTTATTTGGGCCATGGACATCACTAGCAAGGCCAGTATTTGTTGCCCATCCCTAGGTGCCCTTGAGATAACAAGGTGTAGAGCTGGATGAACACACCAGGCCAAGCAGCATCAGAGGAGCAGGAAGGCTGACGTTTCGGGCCTAGACCCTTCTTCAGAAATTTCCCTAGTTGCCCTTGAGCTGATTGGCTCCCTAGGCCATTTCGGGGGCAATTAAGAGTCAACTACATTGCTGTGGGTCTGGACTCACAAGTAGGACCTCAGATTTCCTTCCCAAAAAAGACATAAGTGAATCAAACGGGCTTTTATGACGGTTGACAGTGCCAACATGGGCACCATTAGACAAGCTCTGAAGAGAAACTAGTTAAGCTGTGAGGTAGGAACTTGCACACTTGGACTAGTCATAACTTTGTATGTTCCAGATTCAAATGGGAACAAACGAATTTTGTTCAGATCCTCACTTGTAAAGTGCCTCCTGGATGAATGATTCATGTTGTACAGACAAGATTGTTAAGCTTGGAGACAGATCAAAGAGAGACGAGACAGGCTGGGTTGTTTTCATTAGAGGACAGTAGGCTGAGGAAGGACCTGACTGAGTTGCACATAGTTCTGAGAGCCAACGGGTAGATAAGGAGGAAGTTTTAGAAGAGGGGTCAGTAACCGGGAGGGGGTGGTGGTGGTGATGGGGAGGGTTGCACAGTTTTAAGGGAAGGAGCAGGAGGTTTACAGGGGAATTGAGGAATATTTTTTCACCCAGCATGTGGTGGCTAGAACAGCACAGGAACAGGCACTTCACTTCACACTTATCTGGAGCTCACTGCCTGAAAGGGTGGTAGAGGCAGGAACCATTAACACACTTAGGAAATATTTCGATGAACATACAAGGCTCTGGGCCAAGTGCTGGCAAAATGGGATTAGAATAGATAGTTGCTTGAATGACAGGTGCAGAGACAATAGGTTGAAGGACCTGTTTCCATGCTATGACGAGCCTATGATTCCAATTCCAGATTTTATTGAATTCCAGTTTCACTACCTGCCGTGGTGGGATTCAAATCTATGTTCTCACCATGATTAATCGGAAAATAATAGCACACTGCCAATACCTCAGCCTGCTCTGGGAGTTCACCAAATCCAGGAACCAATCAGCAAGGAGCTCCTCAGATCTGCACATGCCCTCTGCACGGGGTGACCAAAAAGTCAGGAGAGAGGGACTGAGGTTGGTTGGCTCACCGAGCTAGTTTGTTGTTTCGCAGATGTTTCGTTACCGTGCTGGGTAACATCATTAGTGCAGCCTCTGATGAAGCGTCGGTGTGTTTTCCCGCCTGGTTTTTAAACTCTGGAGTCCGTTGAGCTGGATTGCCTCACTTCCGGTTTTCCTTCGTAGTGGAATGTATATGGGGTCGAGTTCTATGTGTTTGTTAATGGCTTTCTTCGTGGAATACCAGGCTTCTAGGAACTCCCGTGCTTGTCTCTGCTTAGCTTGTCCCAGGATCTTGGTGTTGTCCCAGTCGAATTGTGGTTCTCCTTATCCATGTGGATAATCACTCATCTCAATCCACATGGATAATGAGAACCACCAATTCAACTGGGACAACACCAAAATCCTGGGTCAAGCTAAGCAGAGACA
>NW_025978310.1:4923-6573 GCF_021869965.1 Rhincodon typus | reverse complement strand
TGGAATAGTTTAGGTTAGATGGGCTTCAGATTGGTTTCACAGGTCGGCGCAACATCGAGGGCCGAAGGGCCTGTACTGCGCTGTAATGTTCTATGTTCTATGTTCTATATCATTCCCGCTACATCATTAATGTACACAAACAGCAAGGGCCCCAGCACCCAGCCCCACCTGGACATCACTTTAGCACCAAGGTATTCAACAGTGAGAAATGATGGACTTTAGAAAATCTTTGACAATCTTTGATATCCACCCAGGCTCTTGGCCATGGTGAAGCAGTTTCATGACAATCAGTTCGGACACCAACATTTCAAAATCCCTTCTGAATCTCCAATGTTGTGAAGCAGGGATATGTGCTGACTGTTATCATATTCACCAACTTTTTAAACATGATTTGAGCACCCAGCTCACTCTCAGCATCCAGCTCACCCCCAGAACCAGCTTGAGCTCCATATCAGCACTGTCAATTCTTCAAATATTGTTAGAGTGTTTGCCTTGCCTCCAGTCCTGGATTGAAGATTGAACACTGGGTGGATTGAAGCCATTGTCTTTGATAGTTTCCTTGCTGCAGATGCCTATCTGACCCTGGTCCTGGTCTCAGAATGAACTACGCTGATTTCAATGTTCTGGTTGTTCCCATACCTTCTCCAGCAAACAGACTGCCCACTTCCACCTTGCAATGTTAGCCACCTTCACCCATTACTCAGCCACAAACAAGTACTTGAGACCAGAGCTAACTAAGATGTAGTGGATGGGTTTTAGCTGCAGATAAATTGATGGAGGTGTGGAGAAAAGCACATTATAGATGTGGGAATAGACAACCTCAGTTTTGGACAGGGTACTATGTGAGCTCAGAAGCTGAGCTCAGGGATGAAGAAGCCATTAAGTTTGAGATTGCCTTTATTGATCAGTGCATTGAGTACAGGAGTTGGGAGATCATGTTGCGGCTGTATGTGGACATTGGTTAGGCCACTTTTGGAATACGGCATGCAATTCTGGTCTCCCTGCTTTAGGAAGGATGTTGTGAAACTTGAAAGGATTCAGAAAAGATTTACAAGGATGTTGCCAGAGTTGGAGGGTTTGAGCTACAGGGAGATGCTGAATAGGCTGGGGCTATTTTCTTTGGAGCATCGGAGGCTGAGGGGTGACCTTGTAGAGGTTTATAAAAACATGAGAGGCATGGATAGGGTAAATAGCCAAGGTCTTTTCCCCAGGGTGGGCGAGTCTAAAACTAGACGGCATAGGTTTAAGGTGAGACAGAAAAGATTTAAAAGGGACGTAAGAGACAACTATTTCAAGCAGAGGGTGGTGCGTGTATGGAATGAGCTGCCAGAGGAAGTGGTGGAGGCTGGTACAATTACAACATTTATTAGGTATCTGGATGGGTATATGGATAGGAAGGGTTTAGAGGGATGTGGGCCAAATACTGGCAAATGGGACTAGATTAAGTTAGGATACCTGGTTAGCATGGATGGACTGAAGGGTCTGTTTCCGTGCTGTATATTTCTATGACTCTATGCCTCTATAGCAGAAAAACCAAAGAACTGAGGATGTTGGAAATCATAAACAAAACAGAATTTGCTGGAGAAACTCAGCAGGTCTGGCAGCATCTGTGAAGAGAAAGTGAAGGTATCATAGACTGATAACATCATC
>NW_025978310.1:0-4913 GCF_021869965.1 Rhincodon typus | reverse complement strand
CTGACACCACTAACCCTGCATGCCCTCTGCTTTGCCACTCACTCGCACAGGGCACCTCCCCACCTGCACCAATAGCTGTGCCACCCATTTACAGCTTTCTTAAAACCTGCTGCTCCTTTATTTCAGGGGGAGGACAGCCCCCAGTGGGGCAGAATGACTAAAGATGGGTATTGGGTGCCCCTCACCTCTTCCTGGCTTTATGTCTGTTCTAAAGGGCAAGGCCAGACAGAAGTGACATGAACCTGGCATCTCTGGCTGAGAAGATGAAGCAGAAAAAGGCAGGGATATAAGGCTGTGAGCATCCAGGTAGGCTTAGAGTGCATGAGTGATATGACAGTGAGATACAACCTGGTGAAGTCTCTGAGAGTTACCAGGGCAGTCCGAGGGGCAGCTTTGAAGAGAAGAAATATCTTAGAAGTGTAGATGCGCCATTAGGGTTCATAAAAGGCTGGCATATGTTAGTTGCCAATATCCATGGACATGAGGTGCATGTTGCCAGACGCCATGGAATGTACCTTGAGATGTTGGTGCCTGGTTTTTACCATGGAGATTGTTCAGAGCAGGCAGTGAGTTGTGACACTATCTTGGTCATAGGGAAGGCCAGTGAACAGGATCTTAACTAAAGAGAATGAGGAGAAATTTAAAGGAGACAGTTCCGAGCTTATAACTTAGACAATCGAGAATCCAGTTGACAGCATTGGAATGGAGAGTGTGAATGCACAAGAGGCTACATTTGAAGATGAGAGAATGTAGAGAGATAAGAAAGATTGTATGGCTAGAGGGGATTAAAGGAAAGGAGGACCAAGGTGGTGGAGGGATTTAACACCAGGATGGGAACTCAAAACAAATTTGGAAGTGTTGGAAATACTCAAACAGTCAGGCTGCAAAGAGAGAAGCAGAGATTCAAGTTGATGACCTCACATTTCCCACCTCCCCCTTGTTCTGATTGAAAGATCATTGACCTGAAAAGTTCTCTCAGTTTCTCTTCCTCCTCACACTATCTGACCTGTTGAGAAATTCCAGCCTGGTTCAGATTCACATAAACACCACCTGCAGGTAGTGCAAAGATCTCCAAAAGAGAAAGCTGCCTCATTGGTAAGTGACAGAAAACAGCAGGCTCAGACTCAGAAAGTTTAGAAAAGTACAGATTTTTAATGACTTCTGCAAATAAAAAAATGTAATGCACAAATGGAAGTTGGTTCCTCCTGCTCCTTGTGCAGGCCTTTCCTTTCCTCGCTTTTGCTCTGTACAGCCTCTCCCCACAGACCAGGATCCCAGCTTCCAGTTCACCTCTCGGCCCCTCATCAGAAATGTCAACAGTGATAATGACCTTAGAACTGGCACATGTACAGGCTCTTCCTGCAGCCTGTTCTGTCACTGCCACAGGCCGTGTCCACACATGTGGGCAGCCAGAGAGTCATAGAGCTGTACAGCACAGAGACAAACCCTTCAGTCCAACTCGTCCATGCCCACCAGATATCCTATAGTCCCAGTTGCTAGCATTTGGCTCATATTCATATACCTTCCTATTCATATACCCATCCAGATGCCTTTTAAATGTTGTAATTGAACCAGCCTCCGCCACTTCCTCTGGCAGCTCATTCCATACACGCACCACCCTCTGTGTGAAAAAGTTACCCTTTAGATCCCATTTAAATTTTTCCCCTCTCACCTTAAACCTATGCCCTCCAGTTTTGGACTCCCCCACCCTGAGGAAAAGACCTTGGCTACAGCAATTTCAACTCTCTGGCTCCTCACTTGCTCCCAGAATTTTCTATTTTTACTTCAGATTTCCAACATCTGTATAATTCTGCTTTTGTTGAAGAAACCCTCAAACTGGAGGTGTTTGTAGACACAGATCCAGCTCAGCAAGCGTAAAAATGGTGAGTGCACGGAACTTTGTGTAGGATAAGATTCAGGCAGCTGAGGGGGTTGGTGTTGACAGGAACAATTGAGTCTGGAGGCAACAAAAGACATAGTCTACCAAAAACCTTGTCTTTCAGCCAATACTAGGGCTGAGATAAGTAAAATTAGAGAGTTGAAAGTAGGCAGATGCACATACAGTTAGAAACCCTGCATTTGTTCTGTTGAACCGTGAGATAAAAATCTGAACCAAGGAAGTGATTAAGTCGATCTGGAGTTAGAGTTTTGTAGGGTATTAAATGATGATAGGGTATTAGATAGCTGAGGGCTTTGAAGATTTTCAATGTTTAGCTGAAAAATCTATATTCAGCAGAGCCTGACACATGCAGAACTGCTCTAGCTATTCCTGGTCAGCGGGTGCAAAAGGTGCAAGTTGGTTTAAGGAAAGTAAACTATTATAACAGAGGAGCAGGAAAGTTGACGTTTCGGGTCAGGACACTTCTTCAGAAAAAAAAAGTCCCGACCCGAAAACGTCAACTTTCCTGCTCCTCTGATGCTGCCTGGCCTGCTGTGTTCCTCCAGCTTCACACTGTGTTATCTCTGACTCCAGCATCTGCAGTTCTTACTGTCTCTAAACTGTTACAACATTCTCAATCTAATGTGCCACCAGAGGTCACTGCAGTCTATAAACACTATAGTAGAAAGGGACCATTTCACACCAACCAGGAAAAGATGGATTTCCAGAGACAATGTTCCACGATTCAAGAAATCACACAATGTTAAGAAATGGACCATTCTGCTGAGGGAACAGTAGGTGAATACTACAATCCTGTTCCTGTGATAAATATCTGAGCGGTCTAGGATAGCAGAGGAGATTTTTTTATCTTTATGAACCACAATGGATTGTGAGGGACGGAGGAACAGAGCTCGAGTCCCCTCCCCTCAGCATTGCCTAGTGACTCAGACTGAACAGCTCATTTGCGTACGTCTGGTAAGGAGTCTCTTGATCCAGCTCTCCATCAATACACTCACTAAAGAAAAACTAACATTTCTGCAGTGACTTTCACAACCTGTGAAGTGCCTCACATCTAATGAAGCACATTTGAAATGCATTTTCAGTTGTAACATAGGAAAGAGGTGTGTAATAACATCTCTGAACACACTGATTAGAAATAGTTAGGAAATATGGCAACAAATTTATACATAGAAAAATTGTTCAAACTGAATATTGTAATGACCAGATAATCTACTTTTAGTGGCATTAATTCTGTGATAAATCATGACACAGAGGAGAATTATGCTGCTCTTCAACACAATTAAATTGGATCCCTTGAGACCACCCAAAATGCTTGGTTTTTTTAAATTCATGAGATAATGATAGGTTAAGTGGGCAAAACATTAGCAAATGGAGTATAATGTGGGAAAACGTGAAGTTCTTCATTTTGGAAGGTGATTAAATAAACAGAATATTATTTAAATTGTGAAAAATTGCAGGCAGCTGCAACACAAAGGGATTTGGGCACGATATGCAAAGCTAGCACACAGGTACGGCAGGTAATCAGAAAGGCTAATGGACAGTCAGCCCTTATTTCAAGGGGGTTGAGGTACAAGAGTAAGGAAGCCTTACTGCAATTGTACTAGATTTTGGTGAGCCCACACCTAGAGCACAGCAAGCAGTTTTGGCCTCCTCATTTAAGGAAAAATCTCATTTCATTGGAGGCAGTTCAGAGGAGGTTCACTAAGATGATCCCCCATAGGGGGAGATTGTCTTATAAGCAAAGGCTAAACAGGTTGGAACTCTACTCACTGGAGTTTAGAAGAATGAGAGGTGAAATCATTGAAACATATAAGATTCTTACAGGGCTTAGCAGGGTAAATGCTGAGAGGACGTTTTCCCCATCATGGGAGAGTCTAGAATCAGAGGGCACAGTCTCAGAATAAAGAAGCACCAGTTTAAGACTGAGACAAGGAGGAATTTCTTCTCTCTGAGGATTGAGTGTCTTTGGAACTCCTTGCCACAGAAAGCTGCAGGTACAGACTCCTTGACTCCCTGACTGATCAAGAATCTAAGGTTATGGGGAAACAGTAGGAAAGTGGATGTGAAGAATGTGGTGTCTACTATAGTCCTTATGGCCTTCACGAGATGTGGTCATCAGTGGCTGGCCCAGCATTTATTGCCTGTCCTTAGTTGCTCTTGAGGGTGGCACTGAGCTGCCTTCTTGTACCACTGCAGCCTGCATGCTGTAGGTAGACCCACAATAGTTTCAGGGCAGGAGTTCCAGGACTTTACCTCAGCGACACTAAAGAAACGGCACTATATTTCCAAGTCAGGAAGGTGTGTGGCGTGGAGGGAAACTTGCAGGTAGCAGTGTTGCCATTTTTCTGCTGTTCTTGATGTTATAGATGGAAGTGGCTGTGGGTTTGGAAGATTTAATTTCTCACTTTAAATATGGACTGTCACAGGACAGTGTCCTTAGTACTGACCCTCCAACAGTGCAGAACTTCCCCAACAATGCACCAAGGCCCAGTTTAGATGTTGGGTTCAAATTTAAGCAAGACTTGAAGTCACCAACTCTGATTCCAATGACAGAAAGTGTTACCACGTGAGTTATGGCTGACAGATTCAGATTCTCATTTCAAGCTATCCAACACCAACTTCCCAAGGCAACTAAAGACTGGCAATAAATATCAGCCATGCCAGTAATACCACATCCTGAGACTGAAGAAGAAAAAAATCACTAAGATGCGGCAGTGGGTTAAGAGCAAGTCAGCAGTATACCAGCAGAATATAGCACAAGGTCCTCTTCTGTCTCAACACCCAAATCGGAAACTCACAAAGTTTCACTTGTCCTATAGCACTGTCTCCCAATGCGTGAATACCATCTTGCTGAATTAGACAAGACACTCCCACGAACCAACCAGAGAAGCTCCAAATCTGATGCAGTTATTCCATCCCACATATGCTGGTACCTCAGTCAAATATGCACAAGTCACTGCAACAGTGCTATTGCTGGATATCATCCAGTATCTCCCTTGCAGAGTGTAAAACC
>NW_025978309.1:0-6573 GCF_021869965.1 Rhincodon typus | reverse complement strand
AAGACAAAAAAAAAGCACATGTTCATGACAACAGTTGTTCTCTGGATTTCGTTTCCCATACAAAAAAAGTGTTCTTGAAAACAAGTTACATAAGTCTACTATGCTCCAAGGGCAGCTCCACTGATAGTTGCTGCATGTCAGACAGCGAACCCTCAGTTGCTCGTGGTTATTAGAGTCTGGGCTTGGATTCAGTTTGCTGCTTCTTGGTACTGTTAAGTCATTGAGCTTGTTTCAGCTGATTTGCTGGTACCAGAGATGGGAATGGCACAAATTTGAGAATACTGACAAAATAACTAGAGGAAGAATTAGCAGCATATTCTTTTCTGCAGAAAATCATTGCATAAAAGGGGAGTGAAGCAGATTTACCAGTATATTTTGAAAGTTGATTTGATAAAAAACTTTAGAGTTAACATCTTGCAAGGCTGTGAGGTGGGCCATGTCTTAATCACAGTCTTGTGGGTAGTAAGAGGAAGAAAATCCAAGGCAAAGGAGGTTTATACTTTCATTATGCAAGGTCAACCCAATGGATCGAGTACACAGCACCAACAGAGTTCCCATTCTCAAACGATGTTATTGACTACAAACGTCAATCTGCATAATCTAAGAGAGATTGCTTTGGATTGAATATAAAACACAAGAAAATTCGCAAGAGGTTAATCTCCAAATTTCAGAACAGAGCCTCACATACCTGAAATCTGCGTGAAATATTTTGGTCCAGGTTGTGCAAGATTTAGCACCTATTTCAATTAATGCTCAGAAATATGTACAGCACTGATAACTGGAATTCCAATTATGTGTAATCTCCAGGGGTCAAACCTCACGGTAAACACAAAGTCCAAAATTACCCTGAGCTGAATTAAACAGCCTCCCCTGAGATGATGTTGATGACAAAGAGTGGGAGGGTGAGGAATTCCTCCAATGCCCTTGAACCCTGAGGTACCCAGGTGAGTGATGCTGTTTGTGGGTTGTCATTTTTCTTTAAATCACTCATGGGATGTGTGCATTGCTGGCTGGACCAGCATTTATTGCTGATCCATAGTTGCCCTTGAGTGGTTGGTGATGAGTTGCCATTAAGGAGGGAATTCCCGGATTTTGACCCAGTGACACTGAAGGAATGACGGCATATTTCCAAATCAGAATGATGAGTGTCTTGGAAGGGAAGCTGCAGGTGATAGTTTGTCAAATATCTCCTGCCCTTGTCCTTCTGTGGTTGTGGGTTTAGAAGGTGCTGTTGAAGGACCTTTGGCAAATTTTGGTAGATCATTTTGGAGATTGTACACAATTCTGAGCATCAGTGGTAGAGGGAGGATATGTTTGTGGATTTGGAGTCAATCAAGGGGTTTGCGTTGTCCTGGACGGTATCAAACTTCTTGAGTGTTGTTGGAGTTGCACTCATTCAGGCAAGTGGGGAGTATTCCATCACACTCCTGACTTGTGCCTTGTAGACAGTGGACAGATTTTGAAGAGTTAGCACGTGAGTTACTTGTCACAGTATTCTTTGCATCTGGCATCTTCCTGTAGCTTCTATATTGATATGGCTAGTCCAGAATAGTTTCCAGTCAACAGTAACTCCCAGGATGGAGAGCCCCTCAACACTTCTTCCATGACCCACACAATTTTCAGCCAGAAGTACTGAGTGCATAATCCATCTTGGCCTCATCTAGTGTTCCTCAGCATCACAGGCGCCTGTCTTCAGCCAATTCAATTCACTCTGCATGATATCAAGAAACAATAGGAGACACTGAATACTGTAAAGATTATGGGCCCTGACAACATTCAGGCAAAAATACTGAAGACATCTGCTCCAGAAATACCTGCTCCCCTTGCTAAGCTGTCCAGCTAAGACACTGGCATCTACCAGACAATGGGGATAATAGTGGGGAATTCAGTGATGGTTCCACCATTGAATGTCTGGGGCTGTGGTTAGATTGTCCCTAAACTGGAAATACAAATGTTACTTGCCCCTTGACAGCCTAAGCCTGGATATTGTCCAGATCTTGCTGCATTTAAACATGAACTACTTCAGTGTCTGAGGAGTTACGAATGATGCTGAACATTATGCAATCATCAAAAACCATTCCCACTTCTGACCCTATGATAGAAAGAGAGTTGATGAAGCAGTTGAAAATGGTTGGATTTGGGACGCTATCAGAGAACCTTCTGCAGTGATGTCCTGGAGCTGATCTACTAGATAGACAACACTAAGAGGAAAAAATACACCCTAATACACTGGACAGACTACCGTATGTCAAGAAAATATCGGAATTAACAACAAGACTCCTCCGACAACTAGGAATCAGGATAGCACACAAACTCACAGCCACGCCACGACAAACACTCACAATGACCAAAGAGCCCATACCCATGACATGCAGGACCAATGTAGTGTAAAAAATACCATGCAAGGACTGCCAAAAACATTACATCAGCCAGACAGGAAGGAAACTAGCCATCAGGATACACGAACACCAGCTAGCAGTAAAACAACATGACAAACTTTCCCTCATTTCAGTAAACTCGGACAACAAAGGCCATCAATTTAACTGGGATGATGTGGCTCAAGCCAACCATAGAAACGCACAGGAATTCCTAGACATCTGGTTCTCTACCCATAATGCAATGAATAAACATGTGGAATTAGACCCAATATACAAACCCTTGCAAAAAAAAACTGGAAATGACACAAAACACTTCAACAGACCAGATCATATAAATATTAAGCGGGGTAGAACTATATCATTTCATCGGAGGCCACACTGCTGATGTTACCTGGCATGGTGACGAAATGTCTGAACTATAACCAGCCAGCTTGGTAAGCAAGTTAACAACCTCACCTACAACCCGAGGCACAAATCCTCGCAAGGACCTTAAATTCCCCTTGGTTCCCATTGACTCCAGTTTTGCTTGTATTCTCAGTGCCACACTTTGTCAAATATGGCCTTGTTATTAAGGGCTGTCATTCTCACCTCACCTCTGGAATTCAGCTCTTTTGTGTATGTTTGAACCAAGACTGTAATGAGTTCAGGAGCTGAGTGGCCTTAGCAGCGCCCAAACTGAGTGTGACTGAGCAGGTAGTTGCTGAGCAGGTGCTGCTTGATAACGGAGTTGATATCAGCTTCCATCCATTTACTGATGATTGAGAGCAGACTGATGGAATGGTAATTGGCTGGGTTGTATTTTTTTGTGTGCAGAACATACCTGGTCAATTTTCTCCATTGTTGGGTAGATGCCATTGTCATAGCTATACTGCTTGGCTAGGGGAGTGGCAAGTTCTGGAGCACATGTCTTCAGTGCTATAGCAGGAATGTTGTAAGGGCCTATAACCTTTGCAGTGTTCAGTATCTCCAACCATTTCTTAATATCATGTAGAGTGGATCGAATTGGCTTAAGACTGGTATCTATGATGCTGGGGACCTCAAGAGGAGGCCAAGATGGATCATGCACTCTGCACTTCTAGCTGAAGATTGCATAGGTCATGGAAGAAGTGGTAAGGGGCTGTGCATCAAGGACCTTGGAGATCAAGCATTAATTGTCCTGTTAAAGGTTCCAATTTCTAACCCTGAACATAATCAGGGCAGAGTTCCCCATTCTTCCCCACTGAGACTTGATTCAGTGGGTCAACAAAGAAGGCAACTCAGGACTATGCTGTTCGGGCAAAAGTCTGACTGCCTCCATTGCATGGAACCCCTACTGTGTGAAAGCAGGCCATTTGGCCCATCAAGTTCGCATCAACCCTCCAAAGAGCATCCCACGCAGACCCACCTCCCTAATCTATCCTTATAACCCTGTGCTTTCCAGGACACTTAGGGCAAGTTAGCTTGGCCAATCCACATAACTTGCACTTCTTTGGGCTAAGGAAACCCACACAGACATGGGGAGAATGTGCAAACTCTACACAAACAGTCACACAAGGGTGGAATCAAACCCAGGTCCCTGGCATGGTAAGGCAGCAGTGCCAACCGCTGAGCCACTGAGCCACTCTACTCCTGCTCTCTCTTTTTTTATTACTTAGATTTTATCCACATTATAATATTATTGGATATATTATTGTGGCTTAACCATTTTCATGTATCATGATTAGGTAGAATAGTAAAAATAGCTCATTTTGCCCCATTTTTTTTTTCTAAAGTACTACATTGAAGGACTGACTTTTTACATAGATCAAGCTGTTATTCATCTGTATCAGATTTAGCGTGAGTTCCTTCAATAATTTCCATTAAGTTAGAGAGGAAACAAGGAAAGTATAGATATTACAAAGTGTGGAGCCGGAGGAACACAGCAGGCCAGGCAGCATCAGAGGAGCAGGAAAGTTGACGTTTCGGATCAGGACCCTTCTTCAGAAAAAGTATAGATACTATCAATATGTCATGACTGACAATCTAGAAATTTTTCAGCTTTTAAAATCCATGACTTAAACCAAATTATGTGAACATTGATAAGTTCTACTGGATCATTTTCATGCCAGTCAAGCCAGGAATGAATGAATATCAAAAACTAAATATTTATTATGTATTTGATGAGTATTTAATCAGAACAAGTGGAATAAATATGTATTCTGTTCAAGCTAAGTATTATCTGCTCATCCTTGGATTGGCATAATTTGCAGCAATTAAAGAAACATAGAATGTATAAAAACAGACATTGCTGGCATGTGAGGATCTTCGATGTTTTAAGTATGTGTACGTAGTGATGCTGCAGAATTCAATTTGCATTCAAAATAATTGGATTTAATTTTTAAGCGCAATCTGCTAAAAGGAAGAAGTCTAAAATATGAATACTGTTTCATCACCATTCCTCTTGTCACTGGATCAAAATCATGGAACTCTGTCCCTAATGACATTGTACGTTTACCTACAATGCATGGACTGCAGGGGCTCAGGAAGGCAGCTCACTACCGCCATTTCAAGGGCAATGAGGGATGGGCAATAAATGCTTGCAGAGCAGGCAAAACCCACATCCCCGAATTAATAAAGAAAAAGCAGGTTTATCTTGTGTTTCCAGGGCTTTTCCATTGAACTTGTGAAGGATGAAGAAGAGCAGCTCTGTGAAAATTCATCCCAGGGCATTTTTCCTACTTATAGATATTTTCATGTTAACCTCATTTTTTAGACTTAGTTTAGTGACAGCAAACAGAAATACCAACAATTTTTTTTTTAAATTAATGAACTTGTTCTATGATATTTCCTTAACTTATTTGATAATCAAGGATTTTTTACCAAAATGCTAGTTTTATATTCAGGCCAACATAGTCAAGTTAAAAAGGCAAGAATGGAAAGTTAACAACCACATGAAGCAAATGCTGAAACCCTGGAAAAGCTCAGCAGATTAGAAAGCATCGATTGTGTTAATGTTTCAGGTCCTTGACCTTTTATTAGAAGCCAAAAGGTCAAAACTGTATTGAATTTCCAGGCCTCTGGAGATGGAAGAGGCATCATCCTGTGCCACAATGCGTAGGATTTGAGATAGAAGTTTCGGGTTTAAGCTCCATTCCTGGACTTAATGACCATTAAAGGTATGCTCACAACATGGCTAGACATGATTATTAGCCTTTAAAGGCCTACGACAGGCAGGAAGAGCGGGATTAGCTATTCCTAATGAGGAATTGTAACTTTAGCAACATACTGGTGACATTTCCCAGGAACAAGCATCATGAATGTTACTGAAGAAAATACATGCCTTGTCACAGACTTTCATCCAGCACTCATTAGGACAATTTGCAAAAAAAACCAAGATAAAGTGAAACAACATTTCTTCTGTAAGCAAGGAAAGTTCTGATTGGTTGGCACGCAGATTGGTGGAGACATTGTGTTGGAGAATGTACCAGTTAATTCTGACAGAGATCTAAACCTGCCATGATTTGTATAAAATCAACAAGACAGCCTGGAAAGTGCACACCTTAAGGATTTAATTGGTGTCCAAATTCAGACAAACATTGATGAAGAAGTAGGCCATTTGGCCCTTCAAGTCTGCTCCCCATTCACTAAGATCAAGTCTGATCTGTGCTTATCTTTGCTTACCCTTCTGTCCTTCTTAGTACCTGACGCCATCAGAGCTGGGACGTTTCTACCATTGGAGTGGTTATACTTCTCCATCTCTGTATTAGGCAATCCTTCAAGATGAAGAATGACTTTCTTCCTGTCTAGATTTGTGGGTCCTGAGCTGAGTCCAGTGCTGGATCCACTGCCTCTGGTGATGTTTGAAGAGGTAGGTGGATGGGAAATTCATATTTTTGCACATTGTTTCCACTGTTTGTGTTTGGCCTTCACCTGGGCCTATTAGAGGGGCTCAAGATGATTGGCACCTTCATGGATGCTTCTTCTCCATTTAGGGTGGGGGGTAGGGGTCTATGACAAGAAATACCCACAGGTCAGTGGAGATGCTCCAACTTTTTCAAGGGAGCCTTTGAGGATATCCTGAAGCTATTTATTTTTTTGCACTCTTCGCAAAGCTTGGAGTAGAAAGAGATAGTAGGAACTGCAGATGCTGGAAAGTCTGAGATAACAAGGTGTAGAGCTGGATGAACACAGCAGGCCAAGCAGCATCATAGGATCAGGAATGCTGACCTTTCGGGCC
>NW_025978308.1:3327-6574 GCF_021869965.1 Rhincodon typus | reverse complement strand
GTTTTTGGTATTTATTTACAGGGGTCTCTTTATTTATAGCTAGCTCTGTCTTTTAGGGTTTATTTGTAAGGGGCCCTGTTTTACGGATAATTTACAGGTCGGCTCGATGTTAGGGTGTATTGACAGGTGCTCTGTGTGTTCGGCTTTATTTAGAGGGAGCCCTGTGTTTTACAATGTACTTCCTCGGGCATCTGTTTTAGAGGTCATTTAAAGGGGTCTGTGTATTTGAGGGTATAATTACAGGGAGTGCTGTGTTAGGGATTATTTGAATTAAGCTCTTGTTTTCCGGGTATTGAAAGGGGTCTCTGTCTGAGGGCTTGTTTACAGGCGTCTCTGAGGGTTTATTTCCTGGAGGCACAGTTTCAGGGAGGATTTGCAGGGTGCACTCTGTTTCAGGGTTTATTTACAAGGAGCTCTGTCTTTTATTCTTCCTTACTGGGGGCTCTGTTTTACATTTTACTTCCTGAGGAACCTTTCTTAGGTTATATGTAAAGGGGCCTCTGTGCTTGAGAGTGTAGTTACAGGTAGCTCTGTTTTTATCGTTTGTTTAAATAAGGCTCTGCGTCGGAGATTATTTACAGAAAGCTTTGTGTTTCAGGCTTCATTGTATATAAACCGTAAAACACATTCATACCTGTAAATGAAGCTCTGTGTTTTAGGGTTTATTTACAGGGGGTTATGTGCCGGGGGCTCTGTTTTACATTTTACCTCCTGAGGGACCTTTCTTCGGGTTTATTTAAAGGGTCTCTGTGCTTGAGTGCATTTACAGGGGCCTTTTTTAACCGTTTGTTTAAACGAGGCTCTGCGTCGGAGATTATTTCCAGGAGGCATTGTGTTTCAGGGATGTCTGTATTTTTGGGTGTACGTACACGATGCTGTGTGTTTTTGGGATTATTTATAGTGAGCTCCGCGTTTTACGGGTTATTGAAAGGGGCCTCTGTGCAGGCGGCTCCGTGTTTGAGGGCCAGGAGAAGCTGGGTTCGGTTTGGGCCTGAGGCTATGGTTAGTGTAGGATGAGGCTAGCGTCAGGGCTGAGGGTTATGGTTTAGGTTAGGCTTCGGGCTTACGCGAGGTTTAGCGTTAGGGCTGAATCTAGGGTTAAGGTTAGAGATATTTGAGAGGAGGGAGAAAGAAAGCAGTTTCGCATACCCAGAGCCGGAGGGGGAGCAATTCTACAGGAGACTCGGGATGCATTGTAAACTTAACAGGTCAAATAGTATTACAGATTCATATGATCCCATTACCAGGAGGCACTGCCGCAGAACTGACCCGCTAACAATGAGGAATTTGCCTGGTCCAGGCAAGAATTGAAGCACTGTCAGAGGGACAGAACTGCTGGAGAGCATTATAATCAAAGAGTCCATAAGAGGGTCAGAACTGAGGAAGTGCCTCACCTCATTACAGACCCTATAAATGTAATGTAGCAGTTCCAGAGGGTCAGAACTGTTGGGGTGCATTATTGTGAGACGGTCAATACTGAGGTAGTGTCTTATTCTCAAGGGGTTGGACTTGTGGGAGTGCCACACGCTTGCAGCATTGTGACAATGTCAGACTGAGGCACTCCCTCATTGTCAGATAGTCAGTACTGTCAGAGCTTCAGTACTGAAGCAGTGCCTCATTGTCAAAGGGTCCGCACTGAGGTATTGCAGCAGTGTCAGTGGGTCAGAATTGTGGGAGTGTATCAGTCATAGGGTCAAGACTGAGGCTGAACCTTATTCTAACTTCTTACTGGGGGAGTGCGACATAACTAAATTACATAATTTTTAAAATGAGGCATCGGCTGAATGTGATCCTCTGACAATTGTGCACTCCTTCAGTACTGACACTACAACAGAGGGACAGCCTCGAGCGGACCCTATGACAATGAGGCATTCTCTCAGGACAATAATCTTTAATTGTAAACTAATCTGTAATACTATTTGACCTGTTAAGTTTACAATACATCCCGAGTCTCCTGTAGAATACGCAGTTGCTCTCCCTCTGGGTATGCGAAGCTGCTTTCTTTCTCCCTGTCCCCAGAAATAACCCTACCCCAAACCTTAACCCGAGATTCAGCCCTAATGCTAACCCTTGCCTAACCTCAGGCCTAACCCTAACCTTCGCCTCAGGCCTAACGCAATCCATAACCCTCAGCCCCAACGCTGACCCTAACCTCACCTCTAACGCGAGCCTCAGCCCTGCACAGAAGCCCTCAAACATCGAGCCCCCTGTAAATATACCCTCAGAAACCCCTTTCAATAACCTGTAAAACGCGGAGCTCACAGTAAATAACCCCTAAAAAATAGAGCCCCATTTAAACTCATCTTAAAAACAAAGCCCCCTGTAATTATACCCTCAAATACACGGACCCCTTTAAATGAACTCTAACACACATCACCCAGGAAGTCGAAGGTAAAACACAGGGCTCCCTCTAAATAAATCCGAAAACACTGAGCACCTGTAATTACACCTCACACTTAGCCCACCTGTAAATTATCCGTAAGACAGGGCCCCTTACAAATAAACGTTAAAAAGATAGACGTACCTATAAATAACAATCCCCGGTAAATAAACCCGAAGACAGCGACGCCTTTCAGTAACCTGTAAAACACAGATCACTATATAAATAATCCCTAAAACACAGAGCATCGTGTATAAATACCCTAAAACACAGACGTCCCTGTAAATGAACTCTGAAACACACAGCCTCCTGTATATATTCTCCGACGCAGAGTTTCATTTGAAAAAATGCTAAAAACAGATCCCCCTCTATTAAGCACAGAGACCCCTTTATATATAACCGAAGAAAGGTCCCTCAGGAAATAAAATGTAAAAGACACAGCCCCCAGTAAGAAACCATAAAAGACCGAGTGCCCTGTAAATAGTGTAAAATGTAGACTTCCAGTAAATAAACCCTGAAACTTTTTTGCCCCCTGCAAATCCTCCCTAAAACTAAGCCTCCTGTAAATAAACTTTCAGAGCTAACACAGAGCCTCCAATTAATAAAACCTAAAACACAAGCCCACTGTAAATCAACGCTAAATAACACAGCCCCCAGTACAGCACGGCGAATTGTTCGGATTGAGATCATAGTCTGAGGCAATGCCTCCTTGACAAAGAGTCAGTAATGGGAAGGTGCAGTGTTGTCTGATGGTCAGAATTGAGGGAGTGCCGCACGATTGGATGATAACTTTTGGGTTATTGCAGAGCTGAGTGTTGGACTGGGGGAGCGCCTCCCTGTCAGCGGGTCGGGGCTGGGGGAGCGCCT
>NW_025978308.1:0-3317 GCF_021869965.1 Rhincodon typus | reverse complement strand
GGGGGAGCGCCTCCCTGTCAGCGGGTCGGGGCTGGGGGAGCGCCTCCGTATTTCAAGTAAGGCAATGAAGGGTGTGGGTCCTTTTATTCTTTTAAAGTTAGAGAATACCAGAAAGATTATCAACCCGATATGATTTGACTGGGTTGGGAATTACTTAATGACAGCAGAAAGTTTAGTACCCTGATTACCGAGGCTGGCTCTTGAGATTTCACTGTTGCCGTTTTACTCATTCTTTCATTCAATTTCACAGAAGCGCTATTTTGAGAATAACTTTCTTACAGGGAACGCGGACCCTATTCAATATGTATCTAACAGAGATGTGGTAACGCGGAAAACTTGTTGCAAGTCCTGGGAGACGTTTGTTGAGGGCTGATTAATATCATAATTTTTCATAGTTTCGGGTGACACGATGGATGGGATCGTATTGTCCTGAATAGATTAGAAAATTAACACGTACTCCGGGATTGACTCTGACGTCGACGCAGGTTGCTAACAGGGTTCAAACTGTGAAAAGGCAATAATGGGGTGGAAGGAACATTTTAATTTCGTCTCCCTTTATTATTGAAAAGTACGGCAAGACGGCAGTTTTAGGAATGAACGAATGAAATGCGGTAATAGTAAACACAGTACGCTAATGAGTGGTCAGTAAAGTTCTGAATGAATGAGAGGGCGAGAGTGGTCATATGGAGCGCTTGTGGGTGCATTGGAAAAGAGGACCTTGAGTACAACAGTAAAGAGGCTTATGATATAGTGTCACACAAAAACCGCAGAAAAGGATATTTTAAGGCGATTGACCCTGTATTACTAAAGACACGCCAGCCAGACTCCAGAAGCCTTGTTACGTGCTAACCGATATGAGTAAACAGGGCAGACCACAGGATATTCTGGGTCAAATGTTACAAGATAAGCAAGTGACCACATGAGCGAACAGGTAACGCGTGTTTGAATCCGACTAGTAAATATGTGATACACAACCATTTGATGTAACTGACTGCCTAGTTAATTGAAAACCGCAGGAACTGCAGATGCTGTAAATCAGGAACAAAAACAAAATTGCTGGAAAAGCTCAGCAAGTCTGGCAGCATTTGTGAAGGCAAAAATAGTTAATGTTTAGGGTTTGTGTACAGGGTGCTCTGTGTTTTGGATTATTTACAGGGGGCTCTGTTTTAGGGTTTCTTTAGAGGTCTGTGTTTTCTGGTTTCTTACTGGGTTCTCTGTCTTTTTTTACATTTTACTTCCTGAGGGACCTTTCTTAGAGATAGTAGGAACTGCAGATGCTGGAGAATCCGAGACAACAAGGTGCAGAGCTGGATGAACACAGCAGGCCAAGCAGCATCATAGGAGCAGAAAGGCTGACGTTTAGGGCCTAGACCCTTCATCAGAAATGGGGGAGGGGAAGGGGGTTCTGAAATAAATAGGGAGAGAGTGGGAGGCGGATGGAGGAGAGGATAGGTGGAGAGGAAACAAACAGGTCGGAGAGGTGGGGATGGAGCCAGTAAAGGTGAGTGTAGGTGGGGAGTTAGGGAGGGGATAGGTCAGTCCAGGTAGGACGGACAGGTCAAGGGGGCGGGATGAGGTTAGTAGGTAGGAGATGGGGGTGCGGCTTGAGGTGGGAGGAGGGGATAGGTGGGAGGAAGGACAGTTTAGGGAGGCGGGGACGAGCTAGGCTGGTTTTGGGATGCGGTAGGGGGAGGGGAGATTTCCTGTCGTGTGGCCATTCTTCGAGAAGGTTGCCCACAAAGCTCTGACTGCAGTCTAACCAGGGGCCTCAACAGGGTCAAGATAACCCCTGTACTTTTCAGTCCAGTCCAGTCCAGTCCAGTCCCTCTGGTCGTGAACCGCAGCCCACTGTGTTGCTGCCTATGATGTTTTCTGAGCATCCTTTGCCCGTGCCCCATTTCGAATCCCAGCTTTCCGTTGTGCCCTCCCAATTCCATTTGGGTCTTCTCACTGTCCAGACACAAGGAGGTGAGCGACGCCGGCTCTACTTTAATTAGCAAGGCATTCCCAAGCGAGACACTGGGCGTGAGTTTTATCCAGTCACCCAGAGCGGTTTTGGGGGTGGGTTGGTGGGTATTATTGACCATGGTACCAAGATCCACTCATTTTGTGGGTGAGGCCCTTTTTTCTGGAAGAGGAGATGATTTACCCGCTTCCTGGCCCCGAACGATAAGAACTACCAGAGGCTTGGGTGGTCAGCGAGAGGGCCCAAAGGAGAGCCAGCGAAGGCATGAAGGTGGGGTGGGAGGGGCCCACGGGGAGCTGCGATGGTGATAATATCATTATGGATTAGTAACCTGAAGAGATCAGATACTGCCCTGGGATTTAGGTTGAGATCCCTCCCTGGTGCCCCCACCCTTAAGTACAGCTGGTGGAACCTAAATTCAACTAATTAAAATCTGCACTGAAAAACTGGTTTCAGTGATCAACTATCATCAAACCGTCATACAAACCCATCTGGCTCACTAATGACCTTTAAGCCAGTAAATGTGCTGTCCTTACCCAGTCTGGCCTCCATGTGACTCCAGACCCACAGCAACGTGGCTGATTCTTAACTGCTCTCTGTCCAGCCAGCCACTCAGTTCAAGGGGCAATCAGGGACGAGCAATGAGAGATACCCTTGTCACTTCCCATGTCAGGTTGAAAGATGATATCCCTTTCTCCCTGTTTCCACTTTATAATTTTTATTTTAATTTTTCCATTGACTTTGATTCGTTTCATTCCATTCCATAGCTTAAATACTCTCTTCCTTGTTTTTATAATCCTTGGCATTTCCACTTTTGAAATCTCACTTGACCTCAGCACCTCTGAGATATCTCTGGGTGCTGAGGACAAACGCAAAGATGCGGGCATTGAGTTACCCTGAACAAAGATACAGCGTCGTGAAGTTGGAAGTTGGGTGGGATTGGGCAAATTTGCCTCGGGGAATGCCAACACAGTGTCCAATGAGAACACTTTGACAAACTCGCTCCCCTCAGTTCACACTCACCCCAGCCCCCCTTAACACACACTCACCCTAGTCCACACTGAGTTCCCCCCTAGTTCACACTTGGCCACTCCCACCAGATCATACTCACTGCCCCAATTTATACTTGATCACCCCCCAGTTCACACTCACTCAGTCTCACAATCCCGCCCCCAGTTCATGCTCTCTTCCCCTCAGTGCACACGCAAACCCCCATTCCATACTCTCACGCCCAGTTCACATTCATAAACCCAGAGTTCAGTCTGATCCGCTCAATTCACACTCACACACCCCATGATCACACTTACTCCCCTCAGTTCATACTCATTCCCGGCAGTCCGCAGATGTTCCC
>NW_025978307.1:0-6574 GCF_021869965.1 Rhincodon typus | reverse complement strand
ATGGGATATTGTTGATTACCTCACCAGCTTCAAGTGTAAAGTAAAGGTGGACACTTCTCAGACAGAACAGAACAGATTACAAGTTATTGATAGAACTGTCAGGGTTACTTTCTCGGTGCAGTAATTTGTTTTCAGTCTTTGGCAACAAATGGCAACAAATCGATCAAAGGAGAAAGTGACAGTGAACCAAACAGAACAGTCAGTTGCTGCACACCTCAGGATATTCATAACGCTGCATACAGGTGTAATATACAGGAAAGAACCTGGGACATAATAATAAAGTATGTGCCACAGCATGACCTCAGTGATAATGACGAGTAGGTCTGCAGATGCCATGGCAACCCGGTACCGAGAGGTGCAGGTGCAGAGGCCACACTTCCCCTGGGACAGAATGACAATCACCAGTAAATTAACTGTAAAAAGTGACAGGAGACAAAACACAATTAGAATTTATTTACCAATGCACTCTGTGTCTGACTCATAGAGGAGGGGTGGGAATTCAGCACATAAAGAAATGATAAGACAAATTTCAAAAGGATACATAAAACAAAATATTCAGTCCTAAATGCAATGTGCTAAGTTTCCATGTCATCTGCATTTAAAATTGCCATGATACTGATTATAACAAGCAGAGTTAGTGAAATAAACCATCCAAAATTCCTTACTTCAAGGATCAGTCATCAAATGGATCAGACCAACATGAGGTAAAACTCATGCCCTGAATGGATAAAGACCCTGTGAGAGGATCGGAGTTAACTAAGAACCAAACCTATCCAGCATTACAGTTATCCCATCAACAGTTCAGATACCATCAGGATCAGAATCTTCCTGGTGTTTGGAACGACTATATTTAGATTGTTACAATTTGTACAACCTGAGATTCTGCCTTGCCTTGCAGTGGATCTTGAATCTGAATTCAGAATTCATATACATTGCTGATGATAACCAGGACTACCCCTGATGTGTCCATACTCTCTCCAGATTCCATACATTGGAACATAGAAACATAGGAATTAAGAATGAGAGTATGCAACTCAACTGTTTGAGCCCACTCCACCATTTGAAATGATCATGGATGATCTTATCCTAGTCTCAACTGTATTTACTTCCTGCCCACGATAGTCCTTTATCCCACTTCTCATCAGAAACTGATCTATTTCCTTCTGGAGGTTGTTGATTGATTCTGCCTCCACTGTACTCAGGGGCAGTCTGCTACACAGATTCACAAATCTCTGGGTGAAGTGGGTTTTGCTCAGTTTTGAACCTACCTCCCCTCATTCAATATCTATGCCCTCTTGTTCAGAACTATCCCACAAGAGGGAAGCATCTGTTCAACGTCCACTTTATCGATTCCCTTCAGCATCTTATGTATTCCAATCAGACACCCATCATTTTTTTGAACTCCTGTGACTATAAGCCCTAACTGTTTAACTGCTTCTCATATATCAGCCCTTTTTCTCTTGGAATCAATGTTGTGAACCTCCTCTGAACTGCCACCCGTGCCACCACATCCTTCCTCAAGTAAGGAGACCAAAACTGGACACGGTACTCCAGGTGTGGTCTCACCAATGCCTTATACAACAGCAACAACACTTGTTTACTTTTATAATCCAGTCTTTTTGGGATAAATGCCAGGATTCCATTTGCCTTCCTTATTATATGCTGCACCTGCATACCCACTTCCTGTGATTCATGCACAAAGACGCTCAGATCCCTCCTTACTGATGCACTTTGAACCTGCTTCCCATTTAAATAATAATTTGCCCTGATCTTTTTCCAGTCACAATGGACAATTTTACACGTATCCATATGAAAGTCTATCTGCCAGAATCTGGCCTATCCTCGTAGCTAAACAATATTCATCTGTAAACACTTCATCAACTCAGCACAGCCTTCTTACTCATCACACAACTCATCACACAACCTTCAATGAACTATGTATGTCAACCCTAAGGTCTCTTTGTTCTGCAACACTCTCCAGGGCACTAAATATCAGTCTGAGTTTTGAATATATTTAGTTATGGAACATCTGCCATAGAATCTACATGCCTTTGAATGAAGAAATTTCATCTCACCAATCCGAAACCAGTTACCCTTTGTCTTGAGAATGTGTTGCTGTGCTTTGGATTCCCCTGTCAGGTAAATAGGCTCTTTCATTCTGTCAAGCTCCTTCTGGATCTTGCATGTTTCAATAGAATTAGAATTAGAATATCCTTTATTGTCAGATTGTATAGATCACTCATTCTCATAAACTCGAATTATGAATCCAATTTACTTAGACTTTTATAGTAAGGATCATTTCATCACAAGAACCAAACTCATGAAAGAATGGTGGTACCTCCTTCAATGCAAATGTATTCTTCCATGAACAGAGACCAAACTGTGGTAATATTTTGCTACAGTATTTTCCTGACATTACATGTCAAGTTAACTACTCTACAGTTTCTTTCTTTTCTCATTTTCTCCTTCTTTCAATAGCGATGTTACAACTGGCAACTTTCAGTTTGTAAGGGCTGTTCCAGAATCTGTGGAACTTTTGAAATTCTTAGATAACATGTCCATTACCTATTGCAGAACATAGACTGTAGTCCAACAGTTCAAAGGGTGATAGTCATAGAGTCATCCAGCATGGGAATAGTCCCTTCTGTCCAACTCGTCCATGCTGGCCAGACATCCTAATCTGATCTCATTCCATTTGCCAGCATTTGGCCCATATCTCTCTAAACCCTTCCTATTCATGTACCCATCCAGATGCCTTTTAAATGTCGCAATTAAGCTCGACACCATTACTTCCTCTTGTGGCAGGTTCCACACTTGCACCACCCACTGTGTTCTTTTTAAATCTTTCCCCTCTCACTTTTAACCTATGCTCTTAATTTTGGACTCCCTTACCCGCAGGAAAATGACGTTGGCTATTCACCATAATCATGCTCCTCCTGATTTTATTAGCCTCTATAAAGTCACTCCTCAGCTTCCATTGCTACAGGTAAAAAGGCCCCAGCCTATAAAATCTCTCCCTATGACTCAAATCCTCCATCCCACTGCATCCACATAAATTTTTTCGCTACCTGATCAATTTTAACAACATCTTTCCTATAGCACAGCAACCAGAATTGTACACAATGTACTAAAAGTGCCCTCACCACCATCCTGTACAGATGCAACATGACATCCCAAGTCCTATAATTAGTGCACTGTGCCATGACAGCAAGTGTGCGAAGCGTCTTCCTCATCGATCTGTCCACTTGTAGCTCATAGTGTCATAGAGTCTTAGAGATGTACAGCATGCAAACAAACCCTTCAGTCCAACTCATCCACACCCACCATACATCCCAAATTAATCTCTTCCCATTTGACAGCATTTGGAACATATCCCTCTCAACCCTTCTTCTTCATGTACTCATCCAGCTGCCTTTTAAATGTTGTAACTTTGCCAGCCTCCACCACCTACACAAAAAGTTACCCCTTATGTCCTTTTTAAACCATCTCATCTCATCTTAATCCTGTGCTGTCTACTTTCATTATTTTATAAACCTCTATTATAAACCTCTGACTTTCTAAGGGAAAGAATCCCAGCCTCTTCACCCTCTCCATATAACTAAAACTCTGCAGTCCCAGCAACATCCTTGTAAATATTTTCTGCACCCTCTCATGTTTAACAGAATGCTTCCTTCAGAAGGGCAATCAGAATTGTATACAGTATTCCAAAAGTGGCCTTACCAATGCCCTGTATAGGAGCAACATGATCTCCCAACTCCTATACTCAATGCCCTGAACAATAAATGCAAGCGTACCAAATGCCTTCTTCACTATCCTACCTACCTGCAACTCCACTTTCATGGAACTGTGAACTTGCACTCCAAGGTCTCTTTGTTCGATAACACTGTCCAGAACCTTACCATCAGGTGTATACGTCCTCCCTCATTTGCCTTACCAAAATGCAGCACCTTGCATGAATTGATATTAAATTCCATCTGCTCAATCCATTGTCTCACCTGATCCGGGTACTCTGAAATAAACTTCTTGGCTGTCCACTATACCACCAATCTTGGTGCCATCTGTAAACGTTTGAACCATATCGTCTATATTCACATCCAAATTATTAATATAAATGACAAAAAGCACCAATCCTTGTGGCACTGGCCTCGAGTCTGAAAAGCAACCGCCTACCACTACCCTCTGTCTTCTACCTTCCAGCCAGTTATGTATCCAAATGGCTAGTTTTCCATGTAATCTAACCTTGTTAACCAGTCTACCATGCAGAAACTTGTCAAACAGCTTTCTAAAGTCCATATAGTCAAGGTCCACCAATCTGCCTTCATCACTCCTCTTCATCACGTCCTCAAAAAGTTCAATCAAGTTAGTGAGACATGATTTCCCACACACAAAGCTATGTTGACTATCTGTAATTAGTCTTTGTCTTTACAAATACATGTAAAACATGTCCCACTGAATCCCCTCCAACAACGTGCCCACCACTAATGTCAGGCTCATCAGTCTATAGCATCCTGGCTTCTCCTTACCAGATTTCTGAAATATTGGCACCATGTTAGCCACCCTCCAGTCTTCCGGCACCTCACCTGTGGCTATCCATGATGTAAATATCTAAGCAAAGGGCACAGCAATCAATTCCCTAGAATCCCACAAAGTTATTGGGTACACCTGGTCATGACCTGGGGATTTATCTGCCTCTATGTGTTTTGAGATGTCCAGCACCCCCTACTTTGTGATATGAACACTTTTCAAGATATCATGATTTATTCCTCCAGATTCTCTAGCTTCCATATCCTTCTCCACAATAAACACTGATGCAAAATACTTGTTTAGTATACCTCACCCATCTCTTGCAGTTCCACACATTGGTAGCCATGTTTATCTCCCCCTAGTTACCCTTTTGTCCTTCCTCAAGTTCAGAACTTTAACTTTTTAATCAGTGTCCATCCTTTTCAAAACATGTTTTAAAACTGATGCAATTATGATCATTTTACGCAAAGTGCTCCCCGACTGACACTTCAGTCACTTGCCCTGCCTTATTTCCCAAAAGAAATTCAGGTTTTGCTGCTCCATTAGTAGGTACATCCCCATACTGAAAAAGAAAATTTTCATGGTATATCCTTAACAACTTCTTCACCATCCAAGGCCTTAACAGTATGGCAGTCCCAGCCTATGTTTGGAAAGTTGAAATCCCCTACGATTATCACCCTATTATTCTTACAGATAACTGAGATGTCCTTAGAAATTTGCTTTTCAATTTACTTCTGACTATTGGTGGGTCTGTAGTACAATCCCAATTAGGGAATCTTACCTTTCTTATTTCTCAGTTCCACCCAAATAACTTCGCTGGATGTACTCCCAGAATATCCTCCCTACTTACAGCTGTAATGTTATCCCTAAACAAAAACGCTCCTCCACCTCATCTCTTGCCCCCCTTTCTATTCTTCCTATAACATCTATGGGGTCGGCATGGATCAGATTGGACCAACCCGTCTGTCTCTTTGCTGTGGGACTCACAGACTCAATGTCTCCATGTGAATCCTTCTCCCATACACCAGCTCCTTAGCCACACAATCATTTGCTCTATCCTCCGATTTCTACTCTCACTCACACTTGGCTTCGGGAATAATTCAGATTTAGTTTTCTATATAGTTGTCCAGTTTTCTATATTCTCTCATCAGAACCTCATCCTTTTCTATTCCGATATTGTTGGTTCAATCCATTAAATGAGCTCCTATTGGTCACTCTCCCTTGTGAGAATTTTCGGCACCCTTTCTGAGACAACCTGAATCCTGGCACCAGGGCGGCAACACACCATTCTGATGTCTCACTGTCAGGCGCAGACATGCCTGTCTGTGCCTCTAACTAGAGAGTCCCCTATTACAATTGAACGCTTGGAAACTGATATACCTTCATTACAGTAGAGCCAGTCTCAATACCAGAAACCTGGCTGTTGGTGCTACATTCCCCGGAAAGTCCATCACCCTCAACATTTTCCAAAATGGTACACTGGTTTAAGATGGGGATAGCCACAGGAGACTCTGCATTACCTGCTTACCTCTCCTACTGTTCCCAGAGATAACCCATCTACCTGACTGTATCTGAAGTTTTTCCAACTTCCTAAAACTGCCATCCATCACAAACCCCGACTCCTGTAAATATCTCATTGCCTCTAAGTGCCGCTCTAACCTATCTATGCAATCTGATTGGAATCATAACCAAACACACTTTGTATAAGCATAATCATCTGGAACATTGAAACTCTCCCTAATCTCCCACATCCAACTGGAAGAGCACATTACACTACTGAAGACCATCTTTGTATCTTAACAATCTACAAACCCAGAAAATACTGCAGTCTTACTGCTCTAAAAACACTGATCTAGGATAACTTGACACTTATGTTTTATATTTTAAGAAAGTTTAGTCAAGAGATAGATCTCAATAAAGACATAAGCAAGATTTCTGTAGGTTTACAAAAAAAGGTAAGATTACTCTGTAAAAGAAGCAATTAGTTCTTCCCCTGCTGTGAGCAGTTCTGCAGTCAGCTGTGAATTTCACTCTTTGTTTATTTTTCTTA
>NW_025978306.1:0-6574 GCF_021869965.1 Rhincodon typus | reverse complement strand
GTTGTTTATTGCGAACAGAGCGTAGGTGTTCTGCAAAGTGGTCACCAAACCTCCGCTTGCTTTCCCCGATGTAGAGAAGGCCACAATGGGTACAGCGGATGCAGCATACTACATTAGCAGATGTGCAGGTGAACATCTGCTTGATGTGGAAAGTCTTCTTGGGGCCTGGGATGGGGGTGAGGGAGGAGGTGTGGGGGCAGGTGTAGCACTTCCTGCGGTTGCAGGGAAAAGTGCCGGGTGTGGTGGGGCTGGAGGGGTGCGTGGAGCGGACAAGGGAGTCACGGAGAGAGTGGTCCCTCCGGAAAGCAGATAAGGGTGGGGAGGGAAAAATGTCTTTGGTGGTGGGGTCGGATTGCAGACGGTGGAAGTGTCGGAGGATGATGCGTTGGATCTGGAGGTTGGTGGGGTGGTACGTGAGCCTAAAGGCCCTCCGCTTCTTCCTGTCCCGCAGGCCCGACCAGTCCCCCTCTACTGACACCCTCATCCGCTTAGCTGAACTCGTCCTCACCCTCAACCACTTCTCTTTCAATTCCGCCCAGTTCCTACAGACAAAGGGGGTGGCCATGGGTACCCGCATGGGCCCAAGCTATGCCTGCCTCTTTGTAGGTTATGTGGAACAATCCCTCTTCCGCACCTACACTGGCCCTAAACCCCACCTCTTCCTCCGTTACATTGATGACTGTATCGGCGCCGCCTCGTGCTCCCATGAGGAGCTCGAACAGTTCATCCACTTCACCAACACCTTCCACCCCAACCTTAAGTTCACCTGGACCATCTCTAACACCTCTCGCACCTTCCTGGACCTCTCTGTCCCCATCTCGGGCAACCACCTAGAAACCGATATCCATTTCAAGCCCACCGACTCCCACAGCTACCTAGAATACACCTCCTCCCACACACCTTCCTGCAAAAATGCCATCCCCTCTTCCCAATTCCTTCACCTCGGCCACACCTGCTCCCAGGATGAGGTATTCCACTCCCGTACATCTCAGATGTCCTCGTTTTTCAAGGACCGCAACTTCCCCCCCTCAGTGGTCGAGAACGGCCTCCACTGTGTCTCCCGCATTTCCCGCAACTCATCCCTCACACCCCATCCTCGCAATAACAACCGAAAAAGAATCCCCCTCGTCCTCACTTACCACCCCATCAACCTCCGGATCCAACGCATCATCCTCCGACACTTCTACCATCTGCAATCCGACCCCACCACCAAAGACAATTTTCCCTCCCCACCCTTATCTGCTTTCCGGAGGGACCACTCTCTCCGTGACTCCCTTGTCCGCTCCACACTCCCCTCCAGCCCCACCACACCCGGCACTTTTCCCTGCAACCGCAGGAAGTGCTACACCTGCCCCCACACCTCCTCCCTCACCCCCATCCCAGGCCCCAAGAAGACTTTCCACATCAAGCAGATGTTCACCTGCACATCTGCTAATGTAGTATACTGCATCCACTGTACCCATTGTGGCCTCCTCTACATCAGGGAAACCAAGCAGAGGCTTGGGGACTGCTTTGCAGAACACCTATGCTCTGTTCGCAATAAACAACTGCACCTCCCAGTCGTGAACCATTTCAACTCCCCCTCCCATTCCTCAGATGACATGTCCATCCTGGGCCTCCTGCAGTGCCACAACGATGCCACCCGAAGGTTGCAGGAACAGCAACTCATATTCCACTTGGGGACCCTGCAGCCCAATGGTATCAATGTGGATTTCACAAGCTTCAAAATCTCCCCTTCCCCTACCGCATCCCAAAACCAGCCCAGCTCGTCCCCGCCCCCCTAACCTGTTCTTCCTCCCACTTATTCTCTCCTCCCACCTCAAGCCGCACCCCCATTTCCTACCTACTAACCTCATCCCACCCCCTTGACCTGTCCGTCCTCCCTGGACTGACCTACCCCCTCCCTAACTCCCCACCTACACTCACCTTTACTGGCTCCATCCCTGTCTCTTTCACGTGTCTGTTTCCTCTCCACCTATCTTCTCCTCTATCCATCTTCTATCCGCCTCCCCCTCCCTCCCTATTTATTTCAGAATCCCCTTCCCTTCCCCCAATTCTGATGAAGGGTCTAGGCCCGAAACGTCAGCCTTCCTGCTCCTATGATGCTGCTTGGCCTGCTGTGTTCATCTAGCTCTACACCTTGTTATGTCAACACTCAATAGCAGCAGTGTGTACCATCTATAAGATGCACTACGGAAATTCACCAAAGCTCCTTCCAAACCCATGACCACTACCACCTAGAAGAACAAGGCAGCAGCTACATGAGAACACCACTTGCAAGTTCCCCTTCAAGTTCCTCACCATCCTGACTTGAAAATGTATCACTGTTCATTCAGTGTCGCTGGGTCAAAATTCTGGAATTCCCTCCCTCCCTCATGGCATTGGGGGTCTATCTGCAGCACATGGACTGCAGTGGTTCAAGAAGGCAGCTCACTACCATCTTCTCAAAGGTAGTTCGTGCTGGGCAGTAAAGGCTGACCTAGCCAGTGATGCCCACATCCCATGAGTGCAAATAAAAGGAGGGCTTAGTATAGATGGGGTTTGAGTCACTACAAAAGTTTAAGAGGCTTGTGCAAAACTTGAGATGCTGGGCGAACCTTTCTCTTTTGTACTTGGACCATTGGATAATTGCTGAAATGAAATGCATAGTTGTGTAGTGGGTGGATTTAAGAGACACCAGCCTCAACTGCTGTTTCTGTTCCAGGCATAAATTTCTGTATACTGTCTTAGTTTTACAGAATTATTACAATGTGAAATTTATACTCATACAATGAAATATAGGCATGGTTTATTTATTTTGTATAAATTGATAGTTTATGGAGAATACCAACAATTGCACTTGCTATGTGAGTTTAATTGATTTTTTGAGCTGAAAACTAAGTTTCAGATCTGGAAATTTCTGACACATACAATAGGGAACTATCTTAACAGAGGTGGCTGGTTGATTTGGGTACAAGTGTAGAATTAGCTCGGCGGCCAAAAAATAGAAACTACAGACTTCAGGCTTTCAGTCTTCAGGAGATGTGGACTCATAAAGCATCACAGTACAGAAGGCAACCAGATTTTGCCCATTGAATCCATGCTGCTCAGTACAGCAAATCAATTGATCCCATTCCCCCATTCCAGATCTCTATACCTGCAAATTTATTTCCCTCAAGCATTCATCTAATTTCCTTTCGAAAGTATTGATTGCCTCTGCTTCCACCAACCTTGTAGGCAACTTGTTCAAGATCATTACCAATTGCTGCATAAAAAAAATTCCCGTATATCCTAAAGTTTTAGCAAAGATCTGCAGCTCAGGTTATGGATAAGGTTGTTGACTTGCTTGTTCTTGTTCAGACGTTTTGTCACCATGCTAGGTGACATCATCAATGGAGCCTCTGATGAAGCGATGCTATTCTACTCTGCTTGGAATTTATACTGTCCGGTCTGTTATGGTGAGTTGTGTCATTTCCGGTTTTGATCTGTATGAGATCCAATTCTATATGTTTGTTGATAGCATTATGGGTGGAAACCATGCCTCTAGGAATTCCCATGCGTGTCTATGTTTGGCTTGGGCTGCTATGGTTACTTTGTCCCAGTTAAACTGATGGCCTTCATTGTCTGAGCGTACTTATATTAAGGAGAGCTCATCATGCCGTTTTGCTGCTAGTTGATAGCTAGTTTCCTTCCTGCCTGTCTGATGTAATGTTTGTGTATTTTGTAAACCACGTTCGTTCATACATGTTGTGGGAATGGGGGTCTTTAATCCTGGTAAGTGTTTGTCATAGAGTGGCTGTGGGCTCGTGGGCCCCCATAATTCCAAGTGGTCTTCGGAGTCTTGTTGTCAGTTCTGATATGTTCCTGATGCAGGGTAGTTCATAGAATCCCTATAGTGTGGAAACAGGCCCTTCAGCCCAACACACCCACACCGATCCTCAGAGAATCCAACCCAGACCCATCCCCCTATAACCCACCTAACCTACACATCCCTGAACAGTACAGGCAATTTAGCATGGCCAATCCACCTAACCTACACATCTTTGGACTATGGAAGGAAACCAGTGCACCCAGAGGAAACTCCACACAGACAGTCGCCCGAGGGTGGAATTGAACCTGGGTCCCCGGTGCTGTGAGGCAGCAGTGCTAACCACTGAGCCACCGTACTACCCAGTGTGGCCAGTGTGTTAGGTTGTACTGTGTCCTCGTGTTATTGTCTATTTTGTAGGCATCTGTGGATATCTGTTTAAAATGAGGAATTGTATAAGTGTTCTTCCTCTTTCCTGCATAGTTCTGGAGTGTTGCAGTGTGTCCTGGTCCATTTAAATAGTGTCCAAATGCAGCTTTGTTTGTAACAGACAGCTCACAGAAACTGAGAAAGCTGTTCTATTATGTGGACTGAGCTATAACCACAAAGATGCAAACTGAACAGACTTCATGGCCTCATTGGAGAATACATTAAAAGACAACAAACTCACGGATGAAACACAACAAGCAATCCGACAAACTATAATCCCCACACTACACAGAAGGAACAAAGGGGACAACCTGAACACAGCAGAGAGAAAAGCACCAGATAAACTCAGAAAGACAAGGACATCATAATCCTACCAGCAGACTAAGGGCGCATGACCGTCATTATGAACAAACCAGACTACATTAAGAAAGCAGACACTGCTTGCAGATACAACCACTTACCAACAATTGGTGATAGACCCAACACCGCAGCTAGGTAATAGGATTATTCAGACACTGAAGCGACGAATGAATGCAGGGCAGATAACCAAGACAGACTTCATGATAATGAGATCAGAAGGCACTAACACCCCTCACTTCTATGGACTGCCTAAAGTACATAAACCAGACATCCCTCTCAGACCCATTGTTTCCCTACCAGGCACAACTTCACACAAACTGGTCAAGGACCTACAACAGAGATTGAAACACCTAGTAGATGGATCACCTCATTCTATCTACTCAACCCAAGATTACCTCGGTACCCTTAAGAACATAAAAATCAGCGACAACGAGATTATGGTATCCATTGATGTCACAGCTTTATTCACATCAATCAACATCCCACTAGCCAAAGAAACAGTGGCCACATTACTAGAGGAAACAGCAACGCAGACCAGCAGCTCCATCAGCAAAGACAACATAAGTAAATTACTCGACCTCTGCCTCACCACACACTTTGTCTTTAACGGTCATATATACAGACAGATCAACGGTACACCAATGGGGTCATCCATCTCAGGACTCATCGCAGAAGCAGTCATGCAAAGACTAGAACACACCACCCTCCCCCGCATTCAACCTAAACTGTGGATCTGGCACATAGGCGACACATTTGTCATTATTAAACGCAACAAATTAGAAGAGACCCACTACCTCAACAACAGCGTATCCACAGGGATTAAATTCACAAGGGAAGAAGAAAACAACAATAAACTTCCGTTTCTGGATGTTAAAGTAGAGCGATTGGCAAACGGCGAGTTCCAAACCTCAGTATACAGAAAAGCAACACATACAGATCAAATCCTCAACTTCCACAGTAACCACCCCAACGTCCACAAACAAAGCTACATTAGGACACTAGAACAGTCCATAAGCATAACTCTGATCTATCTATCATTTGGTTCTGCATTTGTCTTCACCTCCAATCCTTATACTTGAGTTTCCTAAACTTCTCCAACAAAACTTAACAAAAGCTCAAGGAACAGCACTTCTTATTTCAATTAGGCTTTTTACAGTATTGCTGACATAACACTGAGTTCAACAGTTTCAGAACCTATTTTTTCAGACAGCAGCAGTTGACAACGGTTCTGTTATTTCCATTCATAGCCCAAATCTACAGGCCTCTGGACCATCGGGGTCAGGAGTTGTGTGTCTGGACCTTGTGAAAGTTCTGACGTGCTGACCTACCTGGAAAATGACCAGGAAGTTTAAATTTTTCAAGAGCAATTCCCTTGCTCCCCACTTCGCTCCACAAAAGTTTCTGACTTTGAGCTCGAGTTGGAGATGTTGGACAGTTCTTGATGCAATTATCTGAATAGTTACCCAGGAAATGTTAAGACAGATTAAAACCTATTGTCTAATTATTGGGTAACTCTAGAAGTAACATTCCAATCATTCATGCTGACTTCCCCCACTACCTCCTGATCACCTGATTACATTGCCTGACACCGCCCCACCCCCCCCGAACACCTGCCATCCCCAACTAACCTCCTATACTCAACAACCTGACTAACCCTATACTCGTGTACTACCTCACCTTCATTAACATTAAAACTGACTTTACCAGAGGGCACTTAGTGCTTGAAAAAAGGTGCCTGTCCTCTTTCCTATCCACCAACTGCCCCAATTCTACTCTGCTTCCATGGAGCTCTTTAAGGGACTTGGCATTCAGAAGACCCAGAAAGAAATAGAGAGCAGCATCGAGTTGTGGGAATATTTACGAGAAGCGGCAATCCAACAAATCCAGTTTCTTTTTATTTACTTGTCGCATTATCAACCTTGTTTGCCTTACATCAACATCTCTTTTGTTCCTTAATTTTTCCTGCCTTCCATCCACTCACAGACCTCTCCCTCTGCA
>NW_025978305.1:0-6575 GCF_021869965.1 Rhincodon typus | reverse complement strand
TGCAGGGCTGGATGAACACAGCAGGCCAAGCAGCATCATAGGAGCAGGAAAGGCTGACGTTTCGGGCCTAGACCCTTCATCAGAAAAGGGGGAGGGGAAGGGGGTTCTGAAATAAATAGGGAGAGAGGGGGAGGCGGATAGAAGATGGATAGAGGAGAGGATACGTGGAGAGGAAACAAACAGGTCGAAGAGGCGGGGATGGAGCCAGTAAAGGTGAGTGTAGGTGGGGAGGTAGAGAGGAGATAGGTCAGTCCAGGGAGGACGGACAGGTCAAGGGGGTGGGATGAGGTTAGTCGGTAGGAGGTGGGGGGGCGGCTTGAGGTGGGAGGAGGGGATAGGTGGGAGGAAGAACAGGTTAGGGAGGCAGGGACAAGCTGGACTGGTTTTGGGACGCGGCAGGGGGAGGGGAGATTTTGAAGCTTGTGAAATCCACATTGATACCATTGGGCTGCAGGATTCCCAAGTGGAATATGAGTTGCTGTTCCTGCAACCTTCGGGTGGCATCGTTGTGGCACTGCAGGAGGCCCAGGATGGACATGTCGTCTAAGGAATGGGAGGGGGAGTTGAAATGGTTCGCGACTGGGAGGTGCAGTTGTTTATTGCGAACCGAGCGTAGGTGTTCTGTAAAGCGGTCCCCCAGCCTTTGCTTGGTTTCCCCGATGTAGAGGAGGCCACACCGGGTACAGCGGATGCAGTATACCACATTGGCAGATGTGCAGGTGAACATCTGCTTGATGTGGAAAGTCTTCTTGGGGCCTGGGTTGGGGGTTAGGGAGGAGGTATGGGGGCAGGTGTAGTACTTGCTCCGGTTGCAGGGAAAAGTGCCGGGTGTGGTGGGGCTGGAGGGGAGTGTGGAGTGGACAAGGGAGTCACGGAGAGAGTGGTCCCTACGGAAAGCAGATAAGGGTGGGGAGGGAAAGATGTCTTTGGTGGTGGGGTCAGATTGCAGATGGCGGAAGTGTCGGAGGATGATGCGTTGGATCCGGAGGTTGGTGGGGTGGTACGTGAAGACGAGGGGGATTCTGTTTTGGTTCTTATTGCGTGGACGGGGTGTGAGGGATGAGTTGCGGGAGATGTGGGAGACACGGTTGAGGGCGTTCTCGACCACTGAGGGGGGGAAGTTACGGTCCTTGAAAAACGAGGACATTCGAGATGTACGGGAGTGGAATGCCTCATTCTGGGAGCAGATGCGGCAGAGGCGAAGGAATTGGGAATAGGGGATGGCATTTTTGCAGGAAGGTGGGTGGGAGGAGGTGCATTCTAGGTAGCTGTGGGAGTCGGTGGGCTTGAAATGAATATCGGTTTCTAGGTGGTTGCCCGAGATGAAGACAGAGAGGTCCAGGAAGGGGAGATACGTATCAGAGATGGTCCAGGTAAACTTAGGGTTGGGGTGGAAGGTGTTGGTGAAGTGGATGAACTGTTCGAGCTCCTCGTGGGAGCACGAGGCGGCACCGATACAGTCATCAATGTAACGGAGGAAGAGGTGGGGTTTAGGGCCAGTGTAGGTACGGAAGAGGGATTGTTCCACGTAACCTACAAAGAGGCAGGTGTAGCTTGGGCCCATGCGAGTACCCATGGCCACCCCCTTTGTCTGTGGGAATTGGGAGGAATTGAAAGAGAAGTTGTTGAGGGTGAGGACGAGTTTGGCTAAGCGGATGAGGGTGTCAGTGGAGGGGGACTGGTCGGGCCTGTGAGACAGGAAGAAGCGGAGGGCCTTTCGGCCATCTGTATGGGGAATGCAGGTGTAGAGGCACTGGACTTCCATGGTAAAGATGAGGTGTTGGGGACCGAGGAATTGGAAGTTCTGGAGGAGGTGGAGGGCGTGGGTGGTGTCAGGGACATAGGTAGGGAGGTCCTGGACCAAGGAGGAGAAAATGGAGTCGAGATAGGTGGAGATAAGTTCGGTGGGGCAGGAGCAGGCGGAGACAATGGGTCGACCAGGGCAGTCAGGTTTGTGGATTTTGGGAAGGAGATAGAAGCGGGCGGTGCGGGGTTGGGGAACGATGAGGTTGGAGGCCGTGGGTGGGAGGTCACCTGAGGTGATGAGATTGTGGATGGTTTGGGAGATGATGGTTTGGTGCTCGGGGGAGGGGTCATGATCAAGGGGGCAGTAGGAGGAGGTGTCGGAGAGTTGGCGTCTGGCCTCGGCGATGTAGAGGTCAGTGCGCCATACTACAACTGCACCTCCCTTGTCCGCGGGTTTTATGGTGAGTTTGGGATTGGAGCGGAGGGAGCGGAGGGCTGCATGTTCTGCGGGGGAGAGGTTGGAGTGGGTGAGAGGCGGGGAGAGGTTGAGGCGATTGATGTCTCGACAGCAGTTCGAGATGAAGAGGTCGAGGGAGGGTAGGAGGCCTTGGGGTGGTGTTAATTCCCTTACTGATTAAAAATCTATCCCAGCCTTGAATATACTTAATGACCCAAACCTGATGGCTCTCTGTGGTAAAGAATTCCACAGATTCACTCCCCTCTGAGAGAAGAAATTGCTCCTCATCTCTGTTCCAAATGTACGACTCCTTACTGTTCATACTGCTGACAAATAGATAGGGGAGTGAGTGGGACAGATAAGGACATAAGAGATTGGTACAACAGTCAGCCATTTGGCCCCCAAACCTGCCTAACCTTTCAACAAGGCTGTCAAAAATTTCAAAAATCTACCTGCCTTCTCTGTAAATACTTTCAGTGATTAGTCTCAATAACTCTCTTGGTAGAGAATTCAAGACATTCACTCCTCTCTCGATGATGAGGGGGGGGCCAAGACCAAGAGGCAAAGGGAGGACTAATAATGGTAGAGGAGATATATAGATGATGTATAGATGTTAATGGTATTAATAATAGATGTTAATAAGAGAAAATAGTAAACAAGAAACTGCAGGGGAAGAAAATAGAAGACAGTGTTTAAGCTCTGAGATTGTTAAACTCAATTTAGAGTCGTCCCAAGCTATTTACATTACCCCAAACTGCTCGTTACCTCAGCCTCAAAACCTCTCTTCGAAAAAATATCAGGACAAAGTAACCTTTAAAGCCACAGCATCGTCGCATCAGAACAGCTGTTACCCAGTCTGCATTAGGTGTTCCCCAGTGTAGAGGAGACTGTGTTGTGAGGAGTGAGTGCAGTAGGCCGGATTGAATGGAGTCTTAGCGAAACTTTGCTTCACCTGGAAGGTGTATTCTGGGGCCTTGGATGATGGCGGGGGTGGGGGGTGCGGGTGTGGTTAGGTCAATGGGCAGGTGTTACAATTTCAGGGACTGCAAGGGAAGGCAAGGAAGTGATGGAATAACAGAGGAGTGGATCCAGGTGTCCTCAAGGATATTATTGGGAAGCTGGGGGTGGGGGGTGTGGTTATGGGGCTGTTCATGGAAATGGGAGAGGATGATTGGACTCTGACTCTGCCCTTCCTTGACTTCATTGTTTCCATTTCCTGAGAATAGATTGTCCACCACAACCCATTACAAGCTCATCGACTCCCACAGTTACCTCATCTAACAATTCTGAAGAAGAGACAGAATGGGCTTGAAACGTTAACTCTGTTTGTCTCTCCACAGATGTTGCCAGACCTGCTGAGGTTCTCCAGCAATCTCTGCATTTGTTTCAGGTAAAAATAACTGCACAATGGTTTACATATACACACTACACACTACACTCAAAGAGAACAGTTCACAATATCGGGTGAAATATACATTGGGAAGAGTTCATAGATGTATCCTGATGGGTTTGTCAAAGAGCACCCTTCCTGATACAATACACAGAGATATCTAACATCATGCGCTGTCACAAAATTAAAAAGGACAGTGGGTTCAGGGCTGGGGCTGAGGAACAGCATTGCAGACATGTGTATGTGGAATCAACTAGTCAGCTTGCAGTGTCTGAATCCCCACTGAACCATCGTGACATAGTGGGGCAACAGCTGCAGAGCACAGGAAAGCAATGATTAGGAAAGATCAGTGGGCAAACTCAGGCAGAATTCAATCTGCGAAACAGGAAATTAAATTTGGAAGCTAAATGAAAACCAAATTGACCCAGAAGCAAAAAGCCATGTGGTCAAAGTAAACAGCACTGGATGAGATGTAGAACACTGCAGTTGTAGAGAAGGGAGACTGCATAATCTAAACATGTCACCACTCAGAACAGCTGTTAGAAACAGATATCTCCCCCCCGCCACCCACCCACCCACCCAGATCACTGAAGCTTCAGAAAATCTGTTAGTGCCATTACTCTGGGTGCCTTGTCCCAGTGACCACACTAAATTGTGAATGTTGTGAAGTTAGTCGATCCTAGGAACTCTGATGCCTTATGGACATTGTCAAGAGGCACTGGATAGTGGTCAAGATTAAGAACATAGAACATAGAACAGTACAGCTCAGTACAGGCCCTTCAGCCCATGACGTTGTGCCGACCTATTATCCTACTAAGATCAATCCACCCTGCATACCCTACATTTTACTGTCCTCCATGTGCCTGTCCAAGAGTCGCTTAAATGTCCCTAAAGTATCTGACTCCACTTCCTCTGCCGGCAGCGCATTCCACACCCACCACTCTCTGCGTGAAGAACCTACCTCTGACATCTCCCCTATACCTTCCTCTAATCACTGTAAAATTATGCCCCCTCGTAATAGTCATTTCCACCCTGGGAAAAAGTCTCTGGCTATCCACTCTATCTATGCCTCTCACCATCTTGTAAACCTCTATCAAGTCACCTCTCATCCTTCTTCACTCCAATAAAAAAACCCCTTGCTCCCTCAACCTTTCCTCATAAGACTTGCCCTCCAGCCCAGGCAGCATCCTGGTATGCTGGCTGCTTTTTTTTAACTCTTCCTAGGTCAGAAGGATGGTGAAAACCATGTACAAATCTCACTCTTTCAATAAAGTAAAGTCAAAGTCCCAGTAGACCACTCTTCTATTACAGAGAGAGAGGGGGAAAGTGAGAGAGAGAGAGAGAGAGAAAGATAGAGAGAGAGAGAGAGAGATGACTGGTGGTGGTTTAACCTGAGGGTCACCGTGCCTCAGGGTGAGGAGAGAGGTTGAGAAGATGGGACCTTTACAATAACCTCAGTCAATGTGGGAATTGGCATCAGTCTGCATCACTAACTGAGCTAACTGACTGAAGGAAGGTGGGATTGTGGGACGAAGCACTACTTTGTTGACGAACTAGCACAGGTATGATGGGAGGAATGGTTTTAGAAGTTGCCATACTGCCTGTTACATTCTTCTCTTTGACACAAATGTTCTATCATACTTCATAAATTGTTATGAGTTCTTCAACTGAAGATAACACTGTATACTAATGGAGTTACCTGGGAACAATGTGCACAGTACAGCTGACTCCTGGTCAGACTGCTTAAAGGCCAAACAGGAAGTCAGGGGACCAATATATCAGATTCTGTTGAAGTGGGCAACGTTTGAGAATCATCCACAATATGTCTTCTTACAGGTGGATATGTATCCCTTAATTCTTTTTCTTAATTCATTCATGAGATGAGAGTGTCACTGACTAGGCCAGCATTTATTGCCCATCCCTAATTGGCCAGAGAGCAGTTAAGATCGACAACATTGCTGTGGTTCTGGAGCCACATGTAGGCCAGACCAGGTAAGGATGACAGTTTCCTTCCCGAAAGGACATTAGTGAACCAGATGGCCTCACTAATATCACAACCCTGCTAACCACTCGGTTGGTGCAACCTAAGGATCAAATCCAAGATTATTCTACTCTCTGTAGCTTCGATATTTTCCAATCAAGCTATTCAGAGATGTTATCATACACATCTGGAGCAGGGGGGACTCGAACCTGGGCCTCCTGGTTCAAACCTTTACATGGAGCAATATACTCAGCAATAGAAAACGCAGCAAGCTCCAGGTAAATTATTACAGTATGGTGCAAAGAATCTCTGATGGGATGTATTTCTATATTGTTCAGAAAGCCATTAATATTCACTAGTGCAGTTCAAAGAATGATAGAAGCATAGAACTCCTACAGTGTGGAGACAGACCATTCAGCCCATTGGGTCCATACCAACTCTCCAAAGAGCATCCCACCCACACACAGCCCCTACCCTATCTCTGTAACCCTACCACTTCTCATGGTGAACTCACCTAACCTATTCAACTTTGGGTTGTGGGAGGAAACTGGACCACCTGGAGGGAACTCATGCAGACATGGTGAGAATGTGCAAACTCCACACAGACCGTCACCCGAGGGTGGGATTGAACCCAGGTCCCTGGTGCTGTGAGGCAGTAGTGCTAACCGCTGTGCTGCCGAGCTCCCTTAACTAATTAGTTCCTCAACAAATTTGTAAATAGAAGCTTATAACAATTCAATTGCACTGAATTAAGCTCCAGCAGCAGTGTTTGAGACGAAAGTTTCCGTGATCTGAGTTTCACAGTCAGAAGCATCAAACTTTACTCAACCCATGAAACCATTATCACCGAAACCTCTGGAGTTCTATTAATTTACTGATCTCAGGAAGAACGGAACGTGTAGAGACTACACCCTTAAAGGTGGAAGAAACATGAAGATGACAGATTTTGAATGGAAATTGTACACTGAGGAAAATAATCTCACCATTAAGATAGTAGGAAC
>NW_025978304.1:0-6575 GCF_021869965.1 Rhincodon typus | reverse complement strand
AATCCCCCTCGTCCTCACGTACCACCCCACCAACCTCCGGATCCAACGCATCATCCTCCGACACTTCCGCCATCTGCAATCCGACCCCACCACCAAAGACATCTTTCCCTCCCCACCCTTATCTGCTTTCCGGAGGGACAACTCTCTCCGTGACTCCCTTGTCCGCTCCACACTCCCCTCCAGCTCCACCACACCCGGCACTTTTCCCTGCAACCGCAGGAAGTGCTACACCTGCCCCCATACCTCCTCCCTCACCCCCATCCCAGGCCCCAAGAAGACTTTCCACATCAAGCAGATGTTCACCTGCACATCTGCCAATGTGGTATACTGCATCCGCTGTACCCGGTGTGGCTTCCTCTACATCGGGGAAACCAAGCGGAGACTCGGGGACCGCTTTGCAGAACACCTACGCTTGGTTCGCAACAAACAACTGCACCTCCCAGTCGCGAACCATTTCAACTCCCCCTCCCATTCCTCAGACGACATGTCCATCCTGGGCCTCCTGCAGTGCCACAACGATGCCACCCGAAGGTTGCAGGAACAGCAACTCATATTCCGCTTGGGAACCCTGCAGCCCAATGGTATCAATGTGGATTTCACAAGTTTCAAAATCTCCCCTCCCCCCACCGCATCCCAAAACCAGTCCAGCTCGTCCCTGCCTCCCTAACCTGTTCTTCCTCCCACCTATCCCCTCCTCCCACCTCAAGCCGCACCTCCATCTCCTACCGACCAACCTCATCCCGCCCCCTTGACCTGTCCGTCCTCCCTGGACTGACCTATCCCCTTCCTAACTCCCTACCTACACTCACCTTTCCTGGCTCCATCCCCGCCTCTTCGACCTGTTTGTTTCCTCTCCACCTATCCTCTCCTCTATCCCTCTTCTGTCCGCCTCCCACTCTCTCCCTATTTATTTCAAAACCCCCTTCCCCTCCCCCTTTTCTGATGAAGGGTCTAGGCCCGAAACGTCAGCCTCTCTGCTCCTATGATGCTGCTTGGCCTGCTGTGTTCATCCAGCCCTGCACCTTGTTGTCTCGGATTCTCCAGCATCTGCAGTTCCTACTATCTCGGAAAGAAATGGGACGCTGAATGTCTCTTATCAGACTATCTCAGAGTTGTGTCATGTCTTCAAGCAGAGCACTTTGATATTAGTCACACTTAAAGTCATACTCGTATAGCACAGAACAGTTCCTTTGGGTCCTCTGTGTCAACCTTTCTACACTCGTCCAACTTTCTAGAACTGGGCCCATGGCCTTGAATGTTATGACATTTCAAGCACCCATCCAATTACTTTCTAAAGGTGGTGAGGTTTCCTGCCTCATCTACCCTCCCTTCAACTACAGGGAACAGCTAATTTCAATTTACCCTGCCTATTTTCCTCATAATCTTATACAGCTCTAGCAGAACTCCACCTCCCACTGGCCTTCACTGCTCCAAAGAAAATTACCTAGGCTTTCTTCTCTTCATAGCTAATATGCTCCATCCTAGACAATATCCTGGTGAATCTCCTCTGCAACCCTTCCAGAGCAATCACAACCTTACTTTTGTTTGGTGACTGGAGTTGTATACAATACTCCAGCTGGGGCCTAACATTCTCCCTCTGCCTGTTGTAAACTTCAAGCTGTTTTCAGGTTAGCCATGGACATAGCTGGAATGCCTGTGAATCTGCATTCCACACTTACATTGATGCCAGGATACAATTACAAATTAATCAAAACAACAGGATAAAGGTCTATAGCTTCCTTGATCACACCCAGAATGACAGAGTCACAGAATTGCTTTGGTGCAAAAGATGGCCATTTGGTGCCTGCACCATCTGGTGCCTACACCAGCTCTTCAAATAACCGATCACTATGCAGGGTCCCTCTGACTTCACAAAGGATTTTTATTGTATGACTGTGCAATGACCAACAGGCACATTATGCCCATTTTCCTGACAGCTGACATAACATTTCCAGTTTGCATCAACCACCCTCCCAAGCCTCCCGTCCTCCTCCCAACCACCAGCAACACCACAGCAACCAATTTATCCCTACACAGTAGAAGAGAAACTGGATACTGGGAGTCAAGAACTATCTATCAAATGCCTGACCCCTCTCAGAAACCCACATTTTTGGTGGCTTAACTGCACTGCAATCAGATCTACTTGATCAGACCATTTCAACTTCCTAACAATGACTCTACTAGCTGAGCAGGTCTGGCAGTTTCCTCCAATATAGCCCAGATAGAATGTCCACATGATAATCTTTTGCTGTTTCTTGCATTATTTTGCTCTGCAACATGGACAACAAATGGAGCCACAATTTGTTGAGGACCATCAGTTTGAGAGGAGGTGAGAATTAGGATTGTAGACGATGACAAAGAATCAAGTAGTTATAACATTTCCAATGAATGGTGGATAATTGGCACTGATTATCCAAACCTGTCCCTTCACCTTTCTATATACTTTATCCACCCAACTACCATTGATAGCCATCTCACCTGATTCTAGGTAAGTTAGGGATCATTTAAGACAAGCATGATGACTCACAGCTTGGTCATATCTAATAAGGAAATGTGTAAACCAGGAAAATGTTCATCCATCTCCTCCTTTCTAGTTTCAAGCATTTAAACTGAGAAGCCTTGAGTTTAAAGTGTTTGAGTGATGATGCCATTCATTCATAATATACCCACTTCATCACGGCGCCTATATAATTTCTTAATAACATGATATTAGATAATTAGTAGCAGTGGGTGATTTATATTCATGAGACAAGAGGTGCGCACCCGCAATGATTTATATTATGTGCAATGGAATCTGAGATTCCGTCTGTCTGCTCAGCAGTTAATTTAGATAAAGACTCTCCAGATTCAATCACTGAGTATATATAAGAAGGGGCAGAGAGGAGAGATTGATTCAGATGGAGATTGGTCTTTTAAAAAGGAAATCAGCTATGTTTTGGAAAATGCCCAGAAAGTTCTCTTGAGGATGTCTGCTTCAGCTGATTGTCCACGTGGAGTGCTTTCAGTAGTCATGTATTAAGGAGGGTCTGTGGTTTATAAAGGGTCAGATGTCAGGGGTATCTATTCCTGATCCTTTTTTTATGAACTGCTGCTCAACTTCTCCGGGTTTATACGAGTGTGAGCATCCAAACTCAATGCATCAAAAATCAAGAAAGAGTAATGTGGCAATGCCAGCCTTGGCTCAGCAGTAACACTTTTATCTCTGACTCAGAAGGGTCTGGATTCAAATCTCAGTCCAGAGACTTAAATGCATAATCCAGGCTGACACTTCAGTGCAATATTCACAGAGTACTCTTCAAGTCTTTAAGATGAGACATTGGACCAGTGGATTTAAAGATCCCATGGCACAATACAAAGAAGGAGATTTCTTCTTGTGTTATGGTCATTATTTATTGGTGAACCATTGTTTGTAGTGGCCACCATATAAATGGAAGATTAATTGTTCAATGTGGGAATTCTCCTATGTATATTTCTTCATAGATCAGTTGTGAGATTCTGAAGAGTGGAGACTGATTCCTACAACTGTGTGACACTAAGCTTACCCTAAATAAAATGCAAAACAAATTGGATGCACATTGTCAGAAATAGCTGCTTGGTACTACAGAGCCTAAACATTGCTAAAAAGGGACAAAAAGATGAGGCATTTCAGCTCACAATCATCAGGGCTGGGATGCAAGAAATGAAATTTAGAAAGGAATTTTGTACAGCATAAGAATGCTAATCTTAGTTATCTGAATAAACTCAAACTAGGCAGATAGACTATTAGTCACAGCATTGCAACTGGGATTGGAAATCTCTGGAACTTTTTCCTCAATGACAAATGTATAATGTACAGACCAATTCCTTTTGCCTACAAAGAACATAGACCCGTTTGAGAGCATATGCAGCTTCTAGCACACACAGATGACTCTCATTTTGAGCGTAACTGATAATCATAATTTGGTTTCCAGTGTGCAAAGTAGTGCATTAAACGACTAGCTTGAGATTTGCATTAACTCACAAGTGGTATTCTCCACTAACTCAGGAGGTTGCTTTCAAACTGAAAAGGCATTTTTCTGTTTTTTTTATCCTCTTGTGGGAAGTGGGTGTCACAAACTGGCCAACGTTTATTGCCCATCCCTAGTTGCTCTTGAGAAGTTGGTCGAAAACTTACTTCTTGAATTGTTGCAGTCCACGTGCAATAGGTCAAAAACCTAAAATGCCATTAGAGAGGGAGTTCCAGAATTTTGACCCAACAACACTGAAGGAGCGGTGATATATTCCCAAGCCAGGATAAAGAAGGTTTGGAGGATGTGGACAGTTAGCTGGGTAGATCATTGGCAAATGGAATTCAATCTGGATAAATGTGAGGTGATGCACTTTGCCAGGATAAACAAGACAGGAATACATAATAAATGGTAGGACTGTGGGAAGAGCAGAGGGTCAGAGGGCCTTTGATGTGCATATCTATCAGTCCTTCAAATGTATCAGGGCAGGTAGATAACATGGTTAAGAAGGCACATAGAATACATGGCTTTATTAACTGAGGCATAGAGTTTAAGAGCAGGGAGGTTATGCTAGAACTGTATAAAATATTAGTTGGGCTACAATTGGAGTATTTATTGCAGAGGTATGGAGAGGATGGAGAGGAGATTTGCCAAGATGTTGCCTAGGCTGTAGCATTTATTTGTGAAGAGGGATTGGACAGAGTGCGGGTGTTTTCCTTAGAGCAGACAAGATTGAGAGGGGAGATGATTCATATGCATAAAATTATTAAGGGCATAGATAGCATACACAGGAAGAAACCTTTCCCCTTGAATGTAGGATCAATTATCAGGAGTCATAGATTTAAGCAAAGGGGGCAGAAGGTTTAAAGGAGTTGTTGGGAAAAGTCTTTTTTATCCAGTGGGTAGTAGGATTCTGGACCCACTGCCTGTGAGTATGATAGAGACAAAAATCCTCATAACTAATAAGTATTTAGACGTACATTTGTGATGCCAAGTAATACAAGGCTATGGGCCAAGTCCTGGAAACGGACTTAAAATAGTTAAGCGATTGTTTTTACCAGCACAAACTCAATGGTCCAAAGGGCTATTTTCTATGCTGTAGATTCCTATGGAGGGATCTTGCAGGTGATGCCGTTCCCATTAATCTATTGCCCTTGTCCTTCTAGATGGAAGTGATCGTAAGTTTGAAAGGTGCTGTCTAAGGAGCCTTTGTGAATTTCTGCAGCACATCTTGTAAATGTTACACATTCTCCTACTGGAAGTTGGTAATAGAGGGAGTGAATATTTGTGGATGTGGTGCCAATCAACCCTGCTTTATCCTGGATGGTGTCAAGTTTCTTAAGTGTTATTGGAGCTGCACTCATCCAGGCAAGTGTGGAGTATTCCATCTAAATGAGTTCTGAAGAAGGGTCACTGGACTTGAAATGTTAATCAGCTTCCTCTCACAGATGCCAGACTTGTTGGGTTTCTCACCAAATTCTGCTTTTGCTTCAGGAAGCCAGAGTCAGGGATGTTGCTAAGTGACAGCAGAACATTCTAAAGGGGACAGGCAAACAGACAGAGATTGTTGTACATATTGACACCAATAACTTAGGTAGTAAAAAGCAGAATTTAGGGAAATGGAAGGCAATTAAAGGTAGTAATTTCTAGATTACTTCCAGTGCCATGTGCCGGTGAGTATAAGAATAGGAAGTTAGTCCAAATGAATGCGTGGCTGGAGAGATGACGCAGAAGAAAACACTTTAGATTTCTAGGACATTGGGATGTTTTTAGGGGTGGCGGGACTTATACAAGGGGGATAAGTTGCTCTTGAACAAGAATGGAAACAGCATCCCAATGGGGAAATTTGCTACTGCTATCAGGGAGGGTTTAAACGAACTTGGAGAGGGGTGATATCTAGAGCAGTGTTCAGCAGGCAAAGATGAATGGCCAAAATTAGAAGAGACAGCAAGTGAGTCAGGAAGATATAGAAATTCTAAGCCAATTAATGGAAAGGAAGCTTGTAAAGTTGGATGGTATTTATTTTAATGCTAGGAGTCTGATGAACAAGTCAGATGAGTTGAAGGCACAAATTAAAACATGGGAGTAACTTGTCATTGGTGTCAATGAAACATCGTTGAAAGAGGGGCTGGACTGGCAGCTCAATATTCAAGGATACAGTGTGAGGCAGGGAAGAGGGTAAAAGAGGAGGACATGTTGCAATATTGATCAGGGAATCTATTACAGCAATAAGGAGGGATCAAATCTTTGAAGGTTCCTCATGTGAAACCATATGGATAGAACTTAAAAACCAAAAATGAGCAATCACATTGCCGGGATTGTACCATAGGCCCAAAACAGTCTGAGAGAAATAGAGATATGTAGGCAAATTTCAGTGAAGGATAAAAGTAATAGAATAGTGATAGTAGGGGATTTTAACTTTTCCAACATTAACAGGAATGTTCATAGGAAGGTTTAGAGAAAACAGAATCTTTATAAAGCATCCATGAGAGCTTTTTAAGCCAGTACAGAGAAGGCCCCACAAGAAAGGAGTCTGTCCTGGACTTAATTTTAGGTAACAAAGCTGAACAAGTGGTTGAAGTATCAGTG